>NW_023473108.1:0-3877 GCF_013731165.1 Rhagoletis pomonella
GACCCGTGCAAATTTGTCTCTGTACTCCGAAATTCGGCACTCAGTTATTTAGAAATCTTTCTAAACATTTTGTAGACCACGTTGCGCGCAGAACTTAAATCCAACTCGTTCTTTTTTTTTTAATAAAATACACAAAATTTAAAATCACTTTGATTTTAAAATTGTTTCACTTGAATTGAAATCGCAATGGCGATTTTTACATTATACATACATATATTCATAGATACAATGTATATAATTTCATTCCAAAATTTTAAATTTTTAATCAATAATTAGTTAATCTTTCCACTTTAGTATTTGTCTTTAATTAATAACCACACAAGTAGAGGACACGGCAGCAACTGAGTTTGAACCTGTTGCGCGTTGGTATTTATACAATAAGGACAGGGCTGGCAGGACTACAGTATGCTAACCAGTGTTGCCGTTTTAGCCCTTTGGTGGCTAAATTTGGCTACCAAATTCTTTTTTTGGCCACAAAAATTTGAAATTGCCCCTAGCCCTTTTTTTAGCCCTTTTCAAAATTTATTCATCATTGACATTCAAATTTTTTTTATGATTTTCATGAATTTAAAAGTGTGTTTGCATTGTTCAACTTTGCGTTCAACATTTGCGTTCAACTCAGCGCAGGGTTGCACGAAAAAAAAAGTTGAATGGCTAAAAATATCAAAATATGAAAAAATATCAAAATATTGGCCATAAAAAGGTGTTTGCATTGTTCAACTTTGCATTCAACTTTTGGTTGAATGGCCTTTCAACTAATCGCTTTCAACAAAGTTGGTCGCCAGCCAACATTTAGCCATTCAACTTTTTTTTCGTGCAACCCTGCGTTGAGTTGAACGCAATTGTTGAACGCAAAGTTGAATAATGCAAACACTGCTTAACTCTTCGCTCATAAAGCGAACGCCTTTCCTTTAAGGCAAGTAAACATATTTCTATGTATGTTCCTTACGTTTCTGGGCCGTTATCTTATCCGTTAACGATTTAACTATACTTTAAAATAGGTAAGTTGGTGCCCCTTAATATGCTTTATGTGTTACACAAAAAGTTTTTTTGTTGAATAAAATAGTAATTCTTTTCAGAGTTCATTGTTTTTCTATACCAGTAATTATAGAAAATGTTTGCGTGTATACTTACATATTTATACTAGCAGTACCCCGGTGTGCTTCTCTACACCAAATATTGAAAAACGAATGAAAAGTCCTGGAATTTTTCTATATGAAAATTTATCATTTGTTTTATTTCAAAATTTTTGATTCTTTATTTTAAATCTTAATCCAACAGATTTGGATATGTAACATTTTTTGTTTTTCCATCTTGGGTATGAATAAATAAACAATTTGGAATGCCAACTCTTGAACAGGCCACGTATAGCTACCAATTCCAGTAATCTACCACAAATATTTCAAGAGATATACCAGAAGAAAATTTTTGTTAGTATGGGTGGTGCCACGCCCCCTTTTCCGAATTTGGGGAAACTTAACACAAACCATCTGCATAATAGCCCGACTATGCCGTATAAATTTGGTTGAAATCTTGCACTTATTCTTTATATATAAGATGTGAGGTGCCACGCCCTCTTTTCCAATACTGCCCATTTTTATCCATGAGTATGGAATTATTTGTTATACCTCTATACCAACTTCCAGTACTCTACCACAAATATTTCAAGAGATATACAACAAAAAAATTTTAGTTAGTATGGAAGGTGCCACACCCCCTTTTACGAATTCGGGCAAACTCCACATAAAATATCTGCATGATGGCCCGAATATGCTGCATAAATTTGGTTGAATTCGGTGAAGCCGTTCTTAAGTTATATTGTCACACCAAAAACGTTCACTTATTTTTATATATAAGATGTAGGTAAAAAAAATTTAGCTACCATTTTTAGCCACAACGACGATTTTTAGCTCTTTTTTAGCCCTTTTTTAGCTGGAATTTAGCTACCACTAAAAATGTTTCGCGGCAACACTGATGCTAACAGCAGCGAGGGCTCTCCGCGTAATGCAACACATTACATACATACATATATACATACATATGTGCATACACCGTTCGAAACAAGTCTGTTATCGGAATAAAAAATTCAAAGCATAACGGCGCGTCTAATTTCTTAACTTGATATAAGCTTTTGTAAAAAGGCATTTAATTAGCCAAAAAAATTTAGAAAATATGCTATTGCACATCCGAGTCGATAATAATGAATAGTATTTCAATGGAAAGCAGCTGAATTTTTGCTTTCCTACTATACTATCAATAATGTTGCCGCCAAGCAGCTTTTACGCAAATGATAATGTTGCTGTCGAACTAGCAAATTGTCGAAAATATTTATCAAGTTAAAAGCTCTGATAATTATTGCTTGCCGTGAGCAAAATATTGCCTAATAACATTATTCAGAGAAAAACTTTTGCCGGTGTAGACGTCCCGTAAAAGCCAATGCAAAAATGTTACCCATACGCCATGACGGTCCTACTGTATACATTCTGATAAATTTTTCATATATACATACATATATATATGGACTTGTACATATATGCATGCAAATGTAGCAAAGTGTCAAAAATCGTGTTTTTTGCCAAATTTTTAAATTTGATTGGGAATTGCGGGAGAAGACAACGCTTTTTCGGCAATTAGGGTGTTGTGCAGCAATTTTATGTGGTGAAAAATTTTAGCACCGAATGTATGAAATATTCAAGATTCGCTTTGTATTATTAATAAAACTTAATGTAATTGTATTTTTTATTTTGATAATACTAATTAATGCTATTGTTTACAAGTCGAAGTGATCTAGAAAATATTCGTAATGAAATAATTAGGTAAATGTAAGCCATATTAAACGTAAAAACACATATATTTAGATTTACTTCATTTAAATGGTGAAACATGTTTTATAAATAGATACTACATTTATTATAAATTATGGTCATATACAATAATGTGCATATATGATATATGATATTACGACATAGGACGAGGGTTCCGTGCGCAGAAATGGAAAACTTTTGACTGGCATTCACCTGGGAGTGGCCAGAAGCGATTCTTGTGCGTACGGTTCAAATCGCAGCTCACAACGTCCGGATATTTATATCCACGTAACCTCTGGGTAGCAACCAAACACCCGTTTGGGAGCGAGCTAAAGTGAGAAGCGTAAAACTTCGCGTGCGCTGGGTTTGAGTCGCGCCATGTCAAAACCCCGCCCCATGAAAAAGAACAAACAGCCTCGGATGAGACCCCCTTGTTTTCTTATGACTACCACGGCAAACGTATAAAGGACTATGATTTAAGGGTATGCACCTGGAATATCCGGACCCTTAATGGGGAAGGTGCCTCTGCCCGGCTGGTTGATGTCCTCGGGAAGACAAAGGCTGACATCACCGCGGACGGAAGAGAAAGATGAGGCGTCCGAGGATCTCTTCTATGAGCGCTTGGAATATACATATGAGCGCTGCCCCAGACACGATGTCAAAATCGTGCTTGGCGAAAATTCAGCCTCCACGACGAAACGTCCGATAACGGACTGAGGCTGATCGACTTCGCCCGGGGCCCGAAACATGGTAATATGTCGTACTAGGTCCCAGCATAAGAACATCCACCAAGCTACGTGGCTGTCTCCAGATCGAAAAACGAGAAACCAAATCGATCATGTTGTGATAGACGGAAGGCATGCTTCAAGCGTTGTTAGACGTACGTACACTCCGAGGGCCAAACATCGACTCGGATCACTATCTTGTTGTAGCCTAGATACGCACCCGCCTCGGTGCAGCAAAAAATGTGCGCCCAACAATGCAAGGAAAGCTTAATGTCGGAAAGCTGCAATCACAACAGACGGGCAATGCATTCGCTACTCGACTCTCACACCTGCTCTCAGAGAGCACTC
>NW_023473109.1:0-3877 GCF_013731165.1 Rhagoletis pomonella
AACGGTAATATATGATAATAGTAATAGCAATGGTACTGGCACGTTAATAGCCATAGTTATGGTAATGGCAATGCTTGTGGTACTGGAATTGCTGCTAAAGATAGTATCAGTTATTGCATACGTTTTCTGGTTTGTAAAATGTGTGGTTGAACTTATTTCCATGCACCAACAACACATGTACATATTTACACATGAATGTACATATATGTATGTATATATAGCTATAGCTCATTCACCACCTAGCAAAATGTCGACACACAATAAGTGCACGAGCTGCCGAAAGTGTATACTTATTAGGTTGCTCCTGTAGCCAGCTATGTAGTCACTATGCTTACCGTTAAATTTCCTATTTAAAAAAAAAAGAAAAAAAGTTGCTCGAAAATAAATTTCAATTGGGCACCGCCTTAGTCAAATTTTGTGTCAGCCAGTTAGCCAATTTAAAGAAGCTGTTAATTAAAGACGACCCACAAGCCTCACCGCTAGAAATTCACTTTCATTTACCCTCTACACACACATACACACTCACACAAACATTCAAAGTGTGATGCTTAACAGAAGCTACGTTGCACTCGGCGCCAACAAAGTTCGCAGCTTAAGTCTTTCGTTTGAATACGGGACTCGCCTTAAAATTGCTGTATACCGGAAAATAAATTGAATTTTCCAATTTTCGCAACAAACGCCTCCACATTGGGTAAATGTGTACATATATACATACATACAAAATCGCATGCTGGCTGCACCTTGTGTATAAATACTAATTCCCGTGTTACAGTCTCTTGCCGCTTGCCTCCCCACACCTACCAAATTACTCGTTTTGTTTTTTTTTGGTTTTTTGACTGCCTGTGCGGTTTAGTCGCACATTTATCATTTTGTTTGAGGGCATGGAAAAAGTCAAACGAGTCGCTTCAACATCACGGACTTGCCACAGTTGTTTGCTTTTTGCATATTGTAATAGTTTGTGGCAAGCAAAAGCTGAGATTTGCTACTATGTCGCATGCGGCGAAGAGTGTGTAAGCGTATAACTAACCGAAATTGGCAGTAATATTCCCATAGTGCGAGTATTGGCAATAAAGTGAAACAAGAAATAATGGAAAAATACATTGAAACATATTTCGATGCAACATTTTCATTAAAAAGTAAAAATTTTCTATGTCCTCAAATTACCTGGCAGACTTAGCAGTGTTAATAAGCGAGTAATTGACACCGATGATTCGCATGTTGGTGGATGGAGGAGAGGAGATATTAATGAGACTCAATACTTTAGTTTCAAGACTAAACCTTTCCGGGCAGAGCCGACTCCCTCCATAAACTTAATCGTGGAAATGAAAGTGACAGCAATTCAGCTCAATTTTGTTTCGTTGGAATCCTTTCTGTGCATAGAGATTTTCAGCAAAGGAAAAATTACACATCAGTGGGATGAGTCCAAGGCTGTTTTCGCTGAGCACAACATGTTTATGAGATGCTCCAAGAAAGCATGGAAGAACCCTTCAAGGAAGCTACTGAATACCGTTGCCTACTTGCATACAGATATAGGAAAAAAATTGCATGAACTTTGATTTGAAATAACTTTGACATTGAAATAATTAATACATTTTTGTTAGAAAGCAGTCACAAAATTCTTGCTGGGTTAACCCAAAACTTTTACCAATATCGATGGGAGAAGATGTTGAAATTTGAGAAAACTGAAATAGTTATGATAATTTTTTGTTAAATCTACAAAGTAAATTTCAGAATATGAACATCCGACTTGAGTGTCCGTGCGGTTTGCGTGCAAACTGGGCCATTCTTAAGACTGATGAAAGATTTTTTGAACTGTGTACAAGCTGAGCTTTTGCACTCCTTTTGGGGGTAACGCGGTATCAGGTAATTAAAATCGAAAACGCGTCCGTATCATATATTTAATATTGCTCTGTGTGCCTTCTTGAGCAAAGAGGATACCTTCGATATTACCGCCTGTGGATCCAGTTTTAGAGGAACTGTTCCAAAGACTCATATATCATTCAGCTGTAAGTTAGATCAACGCTAAAAGCGTAATATCATCATCCTTGGGTAATACTTTCGTGAAAATAAGAGACAATAGAGGCTGCGAGGTCTCTTTATTTTTGTATCCTTTGTGGTAAGCAACCTATTAATTATACTATAGAAGAGTGGTTGCAATGCCGTTCTGTGTACCGAATAACACTGTGCGACAGCCGAAACCAGCCCGTTATTTGTTAACATTTTCTGAAAGTATACCTATCCAGTAATGAAACACTCGATGCATTTGTAAAAGTTGGCTCGTATTGTCAGCTGTATATAGCTTTTTAATTAACTCATAGGCTTACTAAAAAAACTATGCACAGTGGGTTTAAAAAGTCGTCTATACTAAAAATAGAAAAAATCTCCCCAACATTCGCAATAAAGAATTAAAGAAGAAATGCAGAAAATCCAAAAATAATTAAGATATAAATTAAAAATGGAATTGAATCTAAAACAAACCGAATACAAATTGAAGACGAATGACAAACGAAGGCAAATAATACGAAAATCAAGAATAAGTAAATGATGACGCGCCAACTGTGTACCACTACTGACCTACTAAGACGGCGTACAGGCGCGTTGGCGCACGTTAATGCGACGAAAACCACAACCAACAACGCAACAGCAAGTGTGCGCGACGATAAATGTGAAAAAGAACGAAACAAAAACGACGCAACAACAACAACGCAACGCAAGCGCACAGCGCGCAACTAAAAAAGCACAAAGATTAAAGTGCTGAATAGGCGTTTTAGAGAAGCGAAAGGCAAGCGTTGTAGGGGGAGGCGAGAGATAACATCCCTAGAATGAGTGAGGTAGAGAGCAGGCGAGCGATGGAGCAAAGCAAACGAGCGCACGCGCAGTGCAATTGCGGCAAAGTGAGGTAGACAAGCGACTAATCAGCTGAGTACGCTACGGAGGAGGTGGTTTGCTTAGCAAAGCTGTCATCTACTTATTAGGTACACTAGGGTGGTCCAAAAATGCATGTGGGGAAAAAAGTCGGAATTTGTACTTTTTACTTTGAAATAAAAAAAAAATTTAAAGGTCATTGAAAGCGCTCAAAGATTCCCATGTAACTTATATGGGGAAAAAACCACTTTTGGTAGAAATGGTATATAATTCTGGAAATGCAATATAAATCGATCGGAAAACTCTGTTTCCCTTGAGGCGATTCCCAATAATGATACCCAATTATTTATTTAACAATTTTATCATAGTAACTATATTTTATAAGTCTGCCAAAACCACCATAAAATGCCAGAAACTGAAATGGGGGGATAAATAAAAAATCGTTAGTATTAAAAATTGGTTAAATAAACCATTGAGTATTATTATTGGAACTCTTCCGAAGAGAACCACATGAAAAGTTGTTTTTTCCCTACATGCGATACTTTGAGCGACCACCAAATTTTTTTTTTTTTTGATTTCACATTAAAAAATAGGGGTATATTTTTTCGGATATAGAACAATCCTAGAGGGTGAGAGCATTAAAATTCCGACTTACCTTGTTTTGGACCACCCTAATGTACATACATATCTATACACGCACACACTTGTACATATATGTAAATATGTATATTTTACAGCTGACTAACAGCCTAGCTAACTAGACAACTTGCTGGCGTTTTGCAAGTCTGCCCATCTGGCCAGCCATCTATCTATCTGTGTTTTTTTGTCTCACAGGTCTCACAGTAGTCAAGTCGATCTTCACTTCATTACAACGATTTCCAACAGTGTTGTCAGGAAGTTTTCGTGAGAAAACTGCCAAGTGAAGATTAGATCTTAAAAAAGTTGCAAAAAATTTCAAAAAAATTAAAACAAAAAATTTTGTTAAACAAATATTTTTTTAAAGATTTTAATT
>NW_023473110.1:0-3876 GCF_013731165.1 Rhagoletis pomonella
AGAGTTACCCACCCTTAGTACAAATGTCGGATTTTAAGGCACTAAAAACTTAAAAAAGGGCAAAATTAGCTTTTGAAAAAAGGCAAATATTTTTTAATTTTGTTATGTGCATGTGCAATTAAAGATATTAAAAAATACATACAGTGGTCGAAAAATTATAGCCGAACCACTTTTTGCCAAGATTTTTTTTAGTCAAAAGATTGGTACAATACAGCGGTGTTCTATTGAAAAATTTCAACAAATTAATTTTCGTGATTGGGATAAAGAAAAATATTTGGGGATACGATTTGCACCAAATTTTGGCAAATACCCAATCGTGTGACACTGCCTTTAAACTTGTATTTATACGGATGTTGTATGATGTCGGATGGGATCTTTCGGAATTCTTTAAAATTTCTTTACGATTCAGAATACTCTGAAAAAATGGTTTGCAGGGTATGTACATAATTTTGTTTTAAGCAAGACTACTTTAAAAAGAACTTTAATAAAAATAATATTTTGATGCTCACACTTTTGTTAGTGTTGTAACACAAATATTTATAATGTATAATTGTTTTTTTTTATTTAATGCGATTTTCCACATTTTTAATAAACATTAAGAATTTCGCAGGCGCTGTTAGCTGTTAATAACCGCCGGGGTTAGACTTACAAGAAAAAGTTATTAGTTTTTCTCGAGCAAGCAAGTTCCAAAAAATCAAACATTTAAGGGCGTAGTCATAAATCCACCCACTATTAATCAGAAACAAATTCAAAAAGACTTTTATTACTTTTTGACATGAAAGGCACTACGTACACACACATGTATGTACATTAGGGTGGTCCAAAAATGCATGTGAAAAAGTAAAGTCGGATTTTTATGCTCTGACCCCTAGCATTGTTCTATACCGAAAAAACTATACCCTTATTTTTTTATTTTGAAATCAAAAAATATTTAGAGGTCGCTCAAGGCGCCCAAAGTTTTCCATGAATTTTATATGGCGAAAAAACAACTTTTCGTAGAAATGGTATAGAATAGTTAAAAATTCATATTTTTCTACCAGAAAACTCTGTTTATCTGCAGGAGATTCCCAATAATAATATCCAATTGTTTATTTAACCATTTTTTCATTGCAACTATAATTTATAGGTCCGCCAAAAACCCACAAAAACACCGAAAAATGCAATGGGGCGACCAATAAAAAATCGTTAGTATTAAAAAATGGTTAAATAAACAATTGGAGAACCAGAGTTTTCCGATCGAAAAATATTGACTTTCAAGAATTCTATACCATTTCTACGACAAAATTTATTTTTCCCATGTAAAAATACATGGAGGACTTTGAGCGTTTTGAGCGACCTGTAAATATTTTTTGATGTCAAAATAAAAAAAGAGGGCTATACTTTTTTTCGATATAGAACAATTCTAGGGGGTGAGAGCATTACAATTCCGACCTTACTGTTTTTGGACCACCCTAATGTACATACATAAACGTATGTACATATGCACGCATATTTAGTTTTTTGTTTATACACTTGTATTTTTTTAGAAAAAAAATCTATACTTATTTATGTCCATTCACATGCAATTTATCACCCTTAGCGTGCTGTTAAGCGCACAATATTTCCCTCTTTGCTCTCATTAAAAATACACTTTCGAGTTGTTAAAAGATCAAATTGTCGCAAACTCATAAAACGAAGCCATAAAACTTCAACAACAACTTCAATTACTTTTGTGCAACAAATGTTCAGCAGATGCATTTTTTCATATTAAAAGCCGTTTGGAAATTTTTAAACGAAACATGTGTAACAACAAAAAGAGTGATAAGAAAAAAATATATATGTGACCTGGTCTACGGAAAGGGGGCTTAGGTGTCAAAAAATCAATTTTCACTTTTTGGTTGATTGGGATGGAAGATGAGATGCTTTTTCACGTGGTGAAAAGCAGAAAATCCTAACTTGCTTAGAAGTGTACTAAAAAGCTAGAGAAAGAAGAGTAAAAATACGACAAAATATAATTTATTGGTAATGAACAAAATACATTGAATTATAAGCTATAAGACATGATTATACACTAGAAAAACGTATTATGGGCCAAAAATAATAATGCTGAGTAGTTTATGTATTTTACTTTGTTGTCGTTTTGCTTGAGATCTTTTTACGTGTTGATCCTGAGGAAGATGGACCTGGTTCCTCGTCTGGTTCGAGAACATCTTCACTAGTTTTTGCCTTCCGTTTCTTCGATGGCAAATCTTTCGGCAATGGAGCCACAATATCTACTTTAGATATATCCGAAACTAAGCTGCGAAGATTGTGATAGATGTACCACTGACGTTCCAAAGATAAACCGGCTGGTTGTATAACTTTCGGCATTTCAGGATCGATAGGTTTTAACAGAAGCTTAAAGGACTGCACTTCTTCATTGTCTGCGAATTTCTTTGCTTTTACACAATCTGTAGAGATTATGAAATGATGGAATTGCGTTATTCCAACAACAGTGGTTTAAAATAGCTGTCCCATTCATACCAGACGACTTTTTCAGCCGATACAGCTTTATTATAACCCCCAGGTGATGATGCCTCGACACACTGCAGTAAATCTGCATACTTACTTTTGAAAATACAAGGGTAACGATCAGGCGCGAACTTAGTGTGCCCGGTAAGTAGAAAATTGAATAAAATAGTTTTGTTAAGACCCCGAGCCCGAGCGTATACACTTTCTAGCTTTTCGTTACTCATAATTCCAGCTTTAGTATCACTAAATCAAGTTCATTTTTCGACATCTCTAAACAATTGTTCCGCGTACTCTCGATCATTTCCCGTGGTATCAGTGTATGGCATTCATTATTACAACAATCTTTTGACAGAAATTTTGTTACCAGCTCCTCCTCCTTTACATCAACAACATACAGGTCCATCTTAACAAAAGTTTGTTCGGTATCATCTTCTGCCTGAGATACACATACTTCGTCTTCATCATCATCGCTCTCTTCATAGTTTTCATCATCGTTTTCATCATCCTTTTCATGGAAATATTGTCCGTATAAGGCACTGAACTCCTCATCAACACTCATGTTTCATTTCATGCGAAATGCGGAGACGATAATCAACAGAAACAGTAAACGTCACTTCTTCAGTGTTACTTTTTTAAATGTTCCACACTAGCAACTTACACGATGAACTATAATAATATTCCGACCAACAACAACACTTACTGGACCAACAACAACACTTACTGGACGTCCGGCGCGGAGAACAATTAACGAGATAATGAGAAACTGACGAAACGAGTTGCTTACTTTTAACAGCTTTTTCACAGAAAACTAGTTTTCGCACGTAAGCTCCCTTTTCGTAGACCAGGTCACATATATACATATATAAAAACAACAGCTGTCACTTTGGCTGCAAGTTATCGGCAATAAAGTGCCAAACGTAGCTGCTTAGTTTTCGAAAATCGTATGTGTTATAATGACATTAATGTGCATATAAAAACTATTTTTTATAAAAATATTTTTATTGAGTTAAAAATAAACAAAAAAAAACAATTTTAAAAATTTTGTATTTCTGAAAATTTATTGTCACATATCCATAAATACATACATACTGTGGCGAATACTGCGGCAACACAAAGCGAACAACGAGAAATAGGCAGAATGTTCGAGGAATGACGTAGAACGTTCCACAAAGAGAAACGTCAAGTTGGATGAACACTGCGAACAGCGAGAGAAAGAGAATGAGCGATAAACTTCAGAACGTTCTAGAGTTGCCATAAGTGCGAGCGCAGGTGTATAAGAGCCACGACACAGCGGAGTTGGGACAGTTACAAGTCAGCAAGCTACAAGTAAAGTGAGCGAAGAATTGAGTTGCGAATAAGCAAGCTATAAGTTTAATTGTGTTAACA
>NW_023473111.1:0-405 GCF_013731165.1 Rhagoletis pomonella
GAGATCATGAATAAAAAGACGGAGTTTAGTTTCAAAACTTAAAATAAGTTGCGACAAATCAAAAACATTTTTATTCTCTTCTTGTAGAGACAAATTCAAATTGCGGGTAATGTTCCGATCTCAATTGTATGTGTATACAAAAAGAATAAAATAAAAAAAAAAAACAACACAATGGAAAAGAGTGTCCAGCAAAGAAATGGGTATTTTAAATTTTAAAATTTTAAAAGTAAAAAGAGCCAAAATGTTCTAAGCAAAGAGAAAGTAAAAAAGCTGCACTTTGCTAAGCAAAGAGCCGCATTTGGCTCAAAGAGCCGCGTTTGCCCACCGTTGGTATAGAGCCTTTTCTTTAAATTAGAACATAATTTTGTAAATAAAAAAAATTCATTTCATTTTATGTTCTAATAG
>NW_023473111.1:505-3876 GCF_013731165.1 Rhagoletis pomonella
ATAATTTTGTAAATAAAAAAAATTCATTTCATTTTATGTTCTAATAGCTATTTGTTTTGCACTAACTTACTTTTTGAGACAAAATATGCTTTAAAATTAGGAACGTAATGTGTCAGTTACTCCTTCATTTTCTAAACCCGTTATTCTTAAAAAAAAATTATATTTTTTACGTATAATGGGTATTTCTGTGTTACTTATTATTAAAAATTTAAAGTAAGTCGTGTGAAAAAATAAGAAACACGGTGATATATTGAATGCTTAATTGTGATAAATCTGTATTAAATTGTGTTAAATCTATTGAAATGTATGTAGACTCTCCGGCATCGAATTAAGAATATATAGAATTTTTAATATTCACAATAGTTTTCATGCTAAATATTTTTCGTAAATTTGTTATTTAAGGATGGCTCATAAGTATGATAACAGAAACAATGTTTATTTAACATATAAATACACGTTTCTAACTATGTTGGAAATTAAGTAGAATTCTAGAAACTGTTATAAAAACTTCAATATTTTAAATCAGAGTTTATAAGTATGCAGTTCTATAAGCCCATTAAATTTTAGTAAACTTAATCGCGCTGATTTTTTATAACTTTTTTTACGGACGCTCTTATTTAAATATTTTCGTTTAAGATGCAAAGTTACACTTTACTACACTAACATTTGATGGGCTACAAAACAAAATACTCGAAGTATTTATAAAAAAAAAATCTGATTAAAAAGTTTGAAATTTGAAGACAGTTTTTAGAGTTCTATCAAGTTTGCAGCACAATTAGGAATTTTAATTTAAATGGTTTATGGAATATTTAAAATAAAAATTTTTGGAAATTAAACTAACTACACATTTCGGGTGCTCAGTGATATATTTACGTATGTACAGTATCGTTCATATCAATACCACCCCCATTTCAAGCGAAATTTTTTCCGCTTATATTTATTATTTTTTTAAATCTGATTAAGAAGTCGAAAATTAGTTATTAGTTTTAGGGTCTAAGAAAATCGAAAACATATAGTATAGCACATTTGTGCATCTTTTGTCAGCTTTCACATGACCAGGGTGAGTAACATTGATGACAGCGCAACTAGCAACATATGAGTTTCAACCGTCCAGCTCCGCATTCCTTTTGCAGTACATAGTTCAGAGACAGTTCTGAAATTTGTAGGGCGGAACCAGCGCTTTGCCACACTGTCTCTAAATTTTGCTGCAGGGATTGACTGGCCTACCAAACTGCGTCCTCAAAATGTTTCTAAAAAATTTAATTAATCTCGAAATTTTCCCGAGAATATGATGTTTTCTTTTTAAATTTTGCATAAAGAATGAAACTTGGATTTATATGGTTTTTGTTCAAAAATATACTATATTTTTATAAACAAACAATCAAAATTGAAAAGTATTAATAGTCTAAGATCCGACAAAGGCACGACCTTCACCCATCTGTTTAAAGGATGAAATCTTTTTTCTATGAAATTTATCGTGTTAATGAATATTTTGCCAGTGGGTTGGCTGAAAAAATCCTGGCCTGGATATTTTTAATTAAATAGAGAAAAAACCCAACCGATGCCTACCAAGTGACAGTAAAACAGACAAAAACAATAATAAATCCAAGGCAAGCATATACAATGTTACTAAAGAATCCTTCAGAAAATCAGAAAATCCGATGAGACCAATTATCAACCACAAAAAAATCGGAGCTTTATTGGGCAGCACAATTACGAACACAGCGGAGTTAATTGAAAGGATGAAATCGCTAGACATACCCAAAGATGCGAAATTTGTATCATATGATGTTAAGGATCTTCACCCATCAATACCAACGGCAGAAATAGTTACCATCTTGACTAAAACTTTGCTAGACTAAACACTAGACCAAAACTACTTCAAGTTTATCAACAAAATATATAGGCAAACTAAGGGGATAGGAATGAGTAATCCCACATCTGCAATTTTAGTGAAAGTATTCATGCAACATTTAGAGGAAAAGTATATGACGGAGCTGACAACAAACCTACCTGCGAATCTATGCAACAATAAATGAAGAAGAGGTGAGCAGCTGACTTCTACCTGAGGATGTACACACAGAACAAAAACTACTGGAATATAATCCGCTGAGACGTACCAACCAAGAACCAATGACGATTTAGCACGGCTGTAAATAGTGACGGGCAAACAGAAACTGTTCAGAACGAAAAATGACACTGAATATGGCACAACGCCGAAACCGGTTTGTCTCCAAACCAAATTTTACAAAGGACTAGCCAATACCCGCTTACTTCGCGGCGCCTATTGGCAAAATAGCGTTTAAAAACAAAATTAGTCTGTAAAGTCAAAATTTTTGATTTAAGTTGAAACCACTAAGGCGCAGTATCCTCCTCACACATATGCCAATAATAGTAACGCTGTGATACCATATGGAATACTAATCCCTTTCGGTGTAATGAGCTTTATCGATGGTCTAATTTCCACCTGTGAGATCTCTGCCAATCATGCGTAAACCTTTTGTATGATCTGGCAACTACAACATTGGTGCGATGCGTATGCCAATAAAAGTTCTTATAGGGAAACTCAAGAGCACAGAAGTGCGTTTTCTGTTATAGGAGGGCCAAGAATCCTCGCTGTCCCACAGGATGAAAAGTTTTCCGGTACATTGCTAAATTAGTCGTATGATCTCTTAAGTATCTTTCAAATGAAGCAATTGATATACCTATGGTGATCTTTTCTTATTAATTCACCACTTTTACAATTCGTGGTAAAATTTATGAACTGATTTCTGGGTAGATGCAAGACCGTATGATCGTGCATGAGGACGTCAGAAAACTTAACCCCATCCTTCATTTAGACATCTGAAAACTAAATTCGTATAACTTAAACATAGGGCCAAAGCAGACGAACCACACGGGGTTTCTATACATTTCGGCTACAGCGCCATCCATTGGGTTCATTTTCTGCAAAACCATTGCTTACCATAAAATGAATACGTGTTATGAATTTCAACCTTAACTCCAGCGGCACTAATCGGGTAAATTTTTATCAAAAGAATTTTCCATCATACAGGTACATAGCTCACATTTAAAATTTGAACGAAATCGGTTAATAAATACGATTTTTATAAATAACTCTACTCCAGCACCACCTAGCGAGTTTTCTAGTAGCATGTAATTGGACCATATATGTATGTAAGATAACCTCCGACAATCTGACGGAACTCTATTCAGTGTTTTTTGAGTTTATTGCGAACAACGAAAACGGCCATGATTCAATAATACAAGGTTGGATAAATATTGACATTTGTGTCAATCGACTGCCTTGTAAGGTTGCATTTGAGAAGGAAAGAGAAGCGGGTAACAATTTTATCTCCTTTTGTGAAAAG
>NW_023473112.1:0-3875 GCF_013731165.1 Rhagoletis pomonella
GGGGGAATGCAGGTTTAATTCCAGCACTGAGCCCGAACTCACACACTGACTCTGGGCCAGGATCTGGGATCTATTTCGAAGTTAATGGGGATAAACTTCACTTTTATCTTAGGGAATATTATGCTTCGGTCTTCCAGCTGAAGTATTTGCAATCCTCAAAGCCATAGAAAATGGTGGAAAAAAGTGGAGGGGAAGGAGTTTACGTGTCTGCAGTGACGGGTAAGCTGCACTTAAGGCAGTGGCCAGCCCTCTATCTAAGTATGTACTACCAAACTAGTTCGGCAAAGCAAGTCTCGACTAAATTATGTTGGTAAAGATATCGAGCTTGCTTTACTATGGGTGCCAGGTCACTCGGGAGCGCCTGGTAATGAGAGATCTGACCATTTGGCCACAGTTGGCTTAGACCAGGCATTCCTCGATCCGCAACGAGTTATAACACTCCCCACTTCGACCATCGAAGCCACCATCAGAACTGGTGAAAACTTCGCTCAGCAATGACTGAGAGCCACCGAGGTGATGCAGGTGGAAAAACTCATGTTGCCTTCAGTGCCAGATGGTCTATCTAGGTTTTGCCTCTCACTGAAAAGACGGTACTGCAGGCAACTTGTTGGACTGCTCGTTGGACTGGTAATTTTAGGTGGCAAATGACAACTCCATTTGCCCATCTTGCCTTGAATTGTTTATCATCGATTTTTCTAGACTCGGTCTTTTCTCTTTTGTCGGTTTCTGATTTTAAATTTGGCGTATAAAGCTTTGTTGTTTCAAGTGTTGTGTTTTAAAAATTAATTTTGCGCCCCTGTTTTACAAATACGTCATTCAGGAGCAAGCCGAACATGTGAGGAGTTTATAGTGTGCTCTTAAAAAATATAACCCCAGCGCGAGATAGTACTTTCATGGCTTTACGAGCTCTGTTTTTTTAACTCGCAAGTGTGTAGTCACATTATTTTTATAAATAGAATGCAAGAAATATTTTATATTTATTTTTGCCACTCCTAGTTTAGTTTTGAAACTCACCCACGATGCAAATTTTCATCCTTAGATCTAATCTTCACATTTTTTGATGAGCTTTGTTAGAGAGGTGGAAGGGGCTCCACCAAAACCAGTAAAGTTTTGAAAGGGGTCTACGAGAAAAGAAAGTTTGGGAACCTCTGGTTTAGACCATTGAATTGGTAAATTATACTGCTGTTCGGCACATTAAATTGGCTGAACAACCAAGCAATATGAGCGAAATTAGACCATTCCTATGCGATAGCATTGATAAGGCGTTATCGCGGAGCGAGTGGGAGAAATGGTTGAGATCGTGTACTCTGTATCTACAATCGGAAGGTATTATAAATTAGGTAAAGCGAAGAAACAAGCTGCTTTACTTAGGTGGACCACAACTACAAGAAGTTATTTTTAATATCCCTGGTGCCATTGCGAAAGTTGATCCAGAGCAGCAAGTCGATGTATTCAATGTTTAAATAATTTCTTTTCGTCAAAACGAAATTCGTCATTTTAGAGGCACTTATTTAGAAATATTGCTCCATTGGAGGGCGAAAATTTTAACAATTTCTTGTTGCGTCTAATGTATGAAGCATCTAAGTGCCATTACGGCGAAACAAAAAGCGAAATAGAAAACATTTCTTTGAAAGATAAAATCATTGACACTTGGGCTCCAGTCGAGCTTAAAAAAGCCTACTTAAAAAAGAACACGATTTGAAGGAAATTATTGATGCTCGTCTGATTCATGAGCAGATATATAAGCAATCGCAGGGCATGTTGGGTAAACAAGAGTGTGAAGTAATAAACAAGGTGGTTTCAAAATCAAAAGGGATCAGGAATAATCGAGGTGAGTGTGGTAGATGTGGCCAGTTGGGGCACGAGAGTTCTGACATGAACTGTCCGGAAAGGAAGGCTAAATGCAATAACTGAGGACCAATAGGGCCCTATTCGAAAAAATTAAAATAAAGAGTTTTAAACGAAAACATGACGAAATGAAATATGATAACCCGAAACAACTTCGATTCCAACCGTCCAAAGTTAGGTATATTGAGAAAACTGACAACGACTCGTCAGATGATTTCTTAGAGCATGACTGTCAAGTGAAATCGTCCAGACCGATGAATAAATTGATAATTGGGGGATACACTGTTCCTATGGTTATAGATTCAGGGTCGAGGTTTCATTTGCTGGGTCAAAACGTTTGGAATGAACTGAATACCAGTAAAGCAATCATGTGGAATATTCGCACAGAGTCAACAAATCAATTTAAGGGCTACGCAGCCAATCGAATCCTAATAGTCTTATAGGTTTTCGAGGCGCCAATAGGGGTGAGAAAGGGTACAGAAGTGATTGCGACTATTTATGTAATAAAAGATGGGAAACAATCTATTCTCGCTCGAGATACTGTCATTCAGCTCAAGGTGCTAAAATTGGGGCTTGACGTTAATAAAATTTAATCGTTCCCTAAAATTTTACACATTAAGATAAAACTATCATTTGATAACTCCATCAAACCAGTCAAACAGCCTTTACGTCGCATTCAAGTTGCTCTACAAAAACAAGTTGAGAAGAAATTAAAAGAAGCGCTCCCCAAGGACATCATAGAGCCAGTTAGGGGACCAACTCTGTGGATTTCGACAGTTATTGTAGTTCTAACAGATGATGGTAAAATACGTCTTTGCGTCGATATGCGTAGGGCCAACAGAGCTGTGTTACGGGAAAACTACCCACTGCCGGCATTCGATTCATTCATGACGAAACTGAGCGATGCAAAAATATGTTCCCGGCTTTATCTTAAATGGGGCTATCATCAATTGGAATTGAGGAATCAAGTCGTGAAATTACAACATTTATAACGCATATAGGGTTGTTTCGATATAAAAGACTAATGTTTGGTATCAGTTCCGCCCCAGAAATATTTCAACGGGTTTTGAGGAACTACTGTCCACGTGTCGTAATTGTTTGAACTATTTAGACGATGTTATCGTATATGGGAAATCGAAAGAAGATCACTTAAGGTTTTGAAGAACAACAATGTCTTACTCATTGATGGGAAATGCATTTGGGGGGCAAAAAAGCTTAAACTTTTGGGTCACATATTGTTGGCTGTAGGCATATTCCCGGACCCGGGCAAAACTAAAACAATTTTGGAGTTTAGAGCGCCATAAACAAAAGAAAAGACAAGAAGCTTTCTTGGTCTTATCACGTATATCGGGAAGTTCATACCGAATATGCCTGATATCACAGAGCCGCTGAGAAGGCTACTTAAGTTAGATTCAAAATATATATGGGGCTCCATACAACAAAACGCTTTTTAAAAATTGAAACATTTTTTATCAAACATACACAGCTTATCAAATTTTAATCCTTCAAATAAAACAAGAGTTATTGTGAGAGAATGTGAGTGAGAATTTCCGAACCTTGGTTTAGACCAGTGAAATCCAAAGTGGTCCAGGTGGACCCCAGGGCGTCCACGAGTTGTAAGTGGGGGTCCTCGAAAATTTATCCGGTTTCGATAATAAAGAACCAAACTGGTTGCTTGATAGCCTCTTTATTTATCTTAAATTTTTTTGAGTGGTGTTTAGTGCCCTTCTGCACTTACCGTCACTTTGTGTCTTCATACGTGGGGAAGCCTTAAAGGCCACCTGCAGACTAAAAGGAAACGGCAGAGATTTGAGCACTTGAGTCTATAATGCTGAGTTCCCTGAGGGGGAATGCAGGTTTAATTCCAGCACTGAGCCCGAACTCACACACTGACTCTGGGCCAGGATCTGGGATCTATTTCGAAGTTAATGGGGATAAACTTCACTTTTATCTTAGGGAATATTATGCTTCGGTCTTCCAGCTGAAGTATTTGCAATCCTCAAAGCCATAGAAAATGGTGGAAAAAA
>NW_023473113.1:0-3875 GCF_013731165.1 Rhagoletis pomonella
AAAAGAGAAAAGCAAGAAAAAACACAGACAAAGGTCAAACACGCCTTCACTACTACAACAGAAAAGAGCAAAAACAAAAAAAAAAACCAGAACGAGACGCACCCACTTCATAAACGAGATTGGCAAGGAAGGATTTTGCTTTATTGAGATTAACTCATTAATTACAACACAACAAATAATGTGGCTATAAAAAATAACGGCATTAATAACGACACAGGCATTGAGTATGGAAGTCTTTAGAGGGATATTTATTGTTGAATGCGAATCAATGAATTATACATATATAAGTAGCTTGTAGACCGAAGACAGTCGTCTGTTAAATAGGACCCGAGATGCTAAGAAACATTTTTATTACTAAATGACCAAGTTCAAAGCCAATGCCCCAGGATGACAAGCGAGAGCTCCGAGGTCGGATGGTGCTTATGAGCTTATTTAGATGTAAGCCAACAAACGTACATACATACATACATACATACATACATACAAACATACAAACAATGTAGCTAAAGTACTTCAAGCATAAGCTAGTGACTTGTCTGCCCTATCTTACATACTCTACATATCCGTTACAAATATAACTACTACCACCACATACACCAAAACGCTAACACACTGACATGTTAATCAGGCGTGAAATTAATTCGTTCCACATTGCCACATTAACATTAATTAAGTAATGACCTCGTGGCGTTATGTCTTAGACCACGACATGGCACATCGCTTTGCTCCAGTTGAGGGCTGATAGTGATGATGTTGATGCCACATATAGCCAGCCACTTGTTTAACTATACATATGTCCATGTATACATTTGTGTAATTACTTTGAGAATAGGTACTACGACTCCATCTAACCAACTGTGCGCCTAGTTGAGCTCTTCACGATTACCACCAGCTAAATGCTGCATATATGCACATATCTATATATGTATGTAGTTACACACATTTGTTCGCATAGTCACTTGAATGCCTGCTAATGCCCATGTAGGCGCATAAACTCGCTTAGTTGTTTATAAATAATAACGTAATCCCCTCAAATAGACATAAATTCTATGTCGACGCATATCCTGTGAATATCCAGTGCAGACGAGTTCCGCTTTTACTGCTTGTGAGCCATGCAAGCTCTGTGCGTTAGCATGTGATGGATTTGTTGCAAAGCTGTGGAGGGGTTTAGATACTAAATATTATGTGTATAAATACATACATATATGTTTGTAAGTAATTATAGTTAAAGTATAAACATGTTGATATGCGATTAAAGCTGTTATTATATTTAATTAATTGATTTATCTAATGCAGCGAAAGATTTGCAGAGGCCAAGTGCTTTAGTGTGGTGTATAACTAGGTTGATGTACCGGAGTTGACCTTTTTTGCTATAAAAGTTATCCATATTACACCCCGCTTCACCTGAATAGGTACACATATTTTCCTCAAGGTCCAAGCTTAAATCTTTACTTATGGGCATCAGAGAAGTTTCATTTTGATCTCATTTTGAAAAATTATTATTTTTGAAATAATGTGGTGAAAATGATTAATAATATACAGAAGTGTATTTCATTTTTGCCATTTTTGGGAAGTTTAACCATCTGTCAGGCTGAACATATTCTACTTGTCAAGCTTATTAATTGTATGGTAAAATCTCCAAAAACGTAAATTTCGAGTTAGATCTCTATACTATTAAACGTGCGAAATAACAAAAGTCCTTTACGAGGTCAGCATCTTATTGTCGAGATAGTGGACGAAAATGAAAGAAAAACGTTGGTGTTGATGACACCAAAAGAGAACTACGGACTACTCTATACACTTGTGTTTAGAAAATGTTAAAAAGGGCATAAATTTTACTATAAAAAGTTAAAAATCATTACTAGAATTTCGTACAACTCGCATGCCGGAAAGGACAACTTGAAAATGGAGGTTTTCTCTGGTGAAACGTTTTTTTTTTGATGGTTAAAACGGATCTAATAATAATTGTCACATTGGTGCATAAAGATGGATCCATGTTGTGTTTAAAAATAAGAAACGCCGCAGAACTCGGGTTGCGGTTGAATATGGTTAAACACTCCTTTAAAGCATTTACACGGTTGAGCTTATAGTCGGGGTGATCGAAAAGCTTTTTCATGTAAAATGTGATGTGCTCGCTCAGTTGAGAGGCATACAGTCTCTGAGACTTTGCAAGTTTTCTTTATTCGAAAGTATTATATCATTCCGTGGATTTTATGGGCAAATTTAAACTAAATTAACCATGGTATTTATAAAGACTTTCTTTTGGAACCTTAAGACACTGATACCATGCTTCGTGAGAGTGTAACTAACTACGTCGTCTAAGGCAACATCTTCGTAAAAAAAAGAGCCTTTAAAGGATACCTCAAAGGAGGTGTTCTTTAGCTCTTTATATTGCCATCACAATTTGGTCTCTCGTAATAGACAAAAGTTTCATGGTTATGTGTGTAAATCTACGCAACGCCAGTGTTTCTAAGACACAAACAAATTTTTTAATGTACCGTTCACAAGGTTCTACACCGTAGCTCGTTGATCTTGGAAGGGCCGTGCTTGATAGTGGCTGAGTTGGAACTCCTTACTGAGAGAAAACTATTAGTAGAGCCACACAAATCATGTGAACCCGTAGAAAACTGTTTGGCCGACCGGACATAGCCTCAGATCCAAGTTGATAGAAAGGGTATAATTGTCCGGTCGATTAGAAAAAACTGTCATTCATGGTATAAATAAACATCAAAGACAGGATTTTATCAATGAGAACTTGTTTAACCGGAGGGACTTCTGTACATATTTTTATTTAAACAGCAAAAGGATGCCTATTCTCTGAACCGACACAGATGGACAGAATGGCCCACAGAGGCTAGCAATCCTGGCTTGTGCCAGAATAAATCTTGAAACAGTTTTGAAGAATACTTTCTTGGTTAACCTTTCAGTCAGCCTAGCGGCCATCAAGGCCATCTCCAATCGAATAATCACGCCCAGGAGAGGTTTCACGTCACTAAATTAGGGAAGCGAACGAGCTTACGGACAAAAGATACCAGCGAAGGCATCCGGTTTCGTCGGAGCGGAACTATGTAGTGAATTCGGTTCGTCATCTTCAAGTCTTATAATTACTAAGTGGCTAAACCGGCGGGTAGGAGGCATTAGACGTCCCAGACCCGCCGCATATACTTTGAATAGAAAGGAAATTAATCTTTTAGACAGAATTGATAGATAACTCTTTAACCAGTCATAACCGACATTTGAAAATATCTTGCTGAGCAGGAATAAGTTGGAAAAACGCTAACGTACCAAGGTTGAATTGGAACTGTTGGTCGTAAGTATCAAAACCACAATTCAATTACTTATGAGTAATAAAAAAAGTATCGACAAAAGACAAATCCGAAACAAAATAATAATTTTTAATTGCATACATAAGAATCAATTGAGCTCCGTCCACCGAAAGTAAAGGATTATTCACGTCAAAACGGCAAGCTCGAACTAAAACGATATTGCCAAAGCGGCTGGTAATGAAACTTGTCGAATCCGCCCCTTTTCAGTGCCGCCCACATAGAATAGCACTCATATCCATGTCCTTGACGTTGTAAGCGCCTACTTATATGCTACACTCATGTCGGTCGGTTTATCAGTCATGTCACATCTGCCTTAAGCATTTCATGAATAGCGAATTAACTCACCACTACTGGCCAGTAAGCTACATAAGTAATATAAATGTGCGGTCATGTCGTACGTATTCACGTCACTTCGCACTTGTGATTCTGCGTCTAGTTAGTCAGACGCACGCCTGCATTTCCTATTCGTAGAAATGTGAATCTCTTTATTACTTTTTCGGGTTTTTTCGCCGGCTGTCCTTTGGTTTCTCGTCGCCGTTTTTTTTTTTT
>NW_023473114.1:0-3875 GCF_013731165.1 Rhagoletis pomonella
CTTTATTGTACAACAAACAATTTACAATACTCGCTAATACAGTAAAAATACTCTACAATACTTGTTAAAGCAATAACAACGCTTAACTAAACTTGTTAACACAATTAAACGTATAGCTTGCTTATTCGCAACTCACTTCTCTGCTCACTTTACTTGTAGCTTGCTGTCTTGTAACTCGTAACTAACTCACTTCGCTGTGGCGGCGCCCTTATATACCTGCGCTGGCACTTATGGCAACTCTAGAACATTCTGAAGTTTATTGCTCATTCTCTTTCTCTCGCTGTTCGCAGTGTTCATCCAACTTCACGTTTCTCTTTGTGGAACATTCTACGTCATTCCTCGAACATTCTGCCTATTTCTCGTTGTTCGCTTTGTGTTGCCGCAGTATTTGCCACACTGCCCTCCACCTAAGTCTGATCGTCCCGATCAGACACACTTGCTGCTCCAAACGTTGCTAGTCTTTCATCTTGGTTCTCGGTCTCCCCATTGTCTGGATCCGATGCACTGCGTCCCTCAGCCGTTTGTCAATCTTAAACGGAACTTTCCAGTCACGTCTTTGCTTGAAGGTGAAGCTTTTCTTCTTCTGTGACATGTACAACCACAATGCGTTACTGGGCATTGCTTCCGGCTTATCTCCGGGAGTGCACCATCTTACATGATCGTGCTTCTGCCGGCCACTGGTGGTGACCAGACCATGTCTCTTCTGGTGGGCACCCTTTTCGCCAGATCTATGCCGCATCATCTGTCCATGACACACAGACTCCCGCCTTCGTGCTGCACTGCCTTTAGCACATCTTGCTACATCCGGATCCTTACGCTGAAGCTTCCGCCGTCGTTTCGTATCTCGCTCTTCCGCCGATGCTAACTTCATTGACCGGACATGTATAATCTCACCCTTGGCTTCCGGCTTAACTGCTCGCCTTTGCCGACCACCTTTTTCCGGACACTTCAAAGCGCGCCTACTGCTTCCACAGCCGCTTCCATTTCCGGCCACCGGCGTATCACCATTGCAACGTGGTTCAGTGGCTTTCCTCCTGCCGGAAACACTGCCTGGCTCGCCATGACCACTTCCTTGTTGCGACCTCTTCTTCACTGAGATGGCGGAACCGTCACGCTTTTCCTGTATCAGTGAATCACTTCCTTCTCTTGACGAAACCATTTCGTCTTCATCACTGTCAACCTCTGGCCAACTAACCACTTCCGTTTCTGGTGGAATCTTCAGCACTTCCTCTAAGACCAACCATCTGCTGAAGCACTGGTTGTCGTAACCAATCCTAAGTGGCACTTTCCTGTCGCCATAGGTTAGGATCATTCCCTGGAGGTCAATCTTCATGCCCCGCCCAAGTAGGAAATCCACGCCGATGATGACTTCATCCACAATGTCTGCCCCAATAAACTTCGTGTACGAGGCCAACCCGTCGATTATTACTTCGCATAGTACTTCTCCTAACACTTGGGTTCGCTCACCAGGTGCAGTCTGCAGCTTTGCTCCAGGTAGTGGCTTCACATAAAAAGTAGTCACTTCAGGTCGAATAATGGAATATGACGCTCCAGTATCCACTGTCAGCACTAGCTCCTGCCCATTCACACATCCACCACAAGTGAGGTTGCTCGCATTCCGGCCAATTTGTGAGACGGAGATTATTGGCCCTTCAACTCCTGGAGCCAGCACGCGGCCCTTCCTGCTGGCTCGTTTTAGTTTAACGACTGATTGGAGTTGGCTTCGTCTCCTTCAGCCCTGCGTTTGCGTCCTGCTGAATGGTTGAGCCCACTGGATCTTGCGCTGCAATCGCGGGCGAAGTGGCCTGGCTTTCCACATTTAAAACATTTGCCAGAGCCATGCTTTTTCTCGCCCAGCAGTTGGATAATCTTCTTCAGCATTTCATTTGTCTCTTCCGGTGCTTCCACTTCCACACGATGTGCTTTGTAGGCTGGTCTACTTAGGAGCGCCGCCGTTTCACGCGTCTGAGCATACGAGACGGTTTCAGCAAATGTTGCCTTTGGATTCGCGTACGTCTCTCGCTTGGTATACATGTCCCGCATTCCGTTGATGAACCTCTGGATTTTTACCCTTTCAAGGTGCTCACCAGATGCGTCTCCAATTGCCAAATGAGCCAGCCTTTCAATCTCAGAGGCGAATTCCTGTAAAGTCTCGTTGGATTTCTGGCAGCGATTCTCCAGCTCCATCTGGTAAATCTGTCTCCTGTGCTCGCTACCATAACGTCTTTCCACTGCACCCATTAATGCATCGTAATTGTTCCTTTCACAGTCGGGAATAGTCTGCAAAATTTCCGCTGCAGGTCCTTTCAATGCGACGAATCACGCAGCGGATTTATCATCCATGCTCCAATGATTTGCTGTAGCTGTCTTCTCAAACTGGAGCTTAAAGACCTGGAAAGGAATAGTGCCATCAAAGGACGGAGTCTTTACCTAGGGAGCGTTCGTCGAATTAGCTGGACGATTCAACTGCAAACCCCGGAGACGATCTTCAAGCTCATCCACCTTAGCTTCCACTTTGTCCTGTTTTTCCTTAATAAGCGCTACGATTTTATCTTGTCGTTCCTCGATTTTATCCTGTCTCTCTCTGAGTTCCGAATTATTTTTGAATAAATTCTCTTGTAGCTGAGTAATCTTTTCATCTAGCTGCGATGACATGCGTGTTTCCTGCACTTGCCGCTGGGATGAAATCTGTGATATGGTACCCAATAACATGTTCATGTCTGCTCTTCAAGCTTCG
This sequence comes from Rhagoletis pomonella, assembly GCF_013731165.1. NCBI lineage: Eukaryota > Metazoa > Arthropoda > Insecta > Diptera > Tephritidae > Rhagoletis > Rhagoletis pomonella. The sequence goes on from NW_023473114.1 coordinate 2,738, forward strand.
CTGATGTCTGCTCCACATCATTCGATGAACCAGCAACCTCTTCCTTCTCTTTGTCCTTTTAGGATGCCTCGTCGTCCTCACGATGGAAGTCGTGTTTGTCAATGTCGATGCCTTCCTTTTCCATAGCCTCTCGCAACCGTGATAGCAACTCCACTTTTCTTCCGGAGGTTGCTAAATTTCGTTTCTCCACCTCCTGCTTGAGTTCCTTAATCTTTAGATCCTGAATTTTTGCCATTTTCAGTAGTTTATCCTTCGGGATTTATTTAACAATCCCACTTCTGACACCAATTGTTACGATTATCCTCCAAGCCTTGAGGGAATTCCCCACGGTGCAGCGAACAAAGGTGGCGCCGTCAGTGGTACCGCTACTTTGATTTTGCTGATTTTGACAGTTGTGGTAACTTGTAAATAAACCTTTGTTTACAAATCAGCGAAAGAGAAAGTGGAATTATAAGTGAAAAATCAGTTTAAATCGTGTTAATTTGCAATTTGTGAGTGATTTTTGAGTTGAAGACTGCGTAAAAACTAATACAATGAAGTGCTTTTTAAATTGCGACAACCGTCAAGATGCAAGAAGCGTAGATGCAAGTGTAGCGCTGGGCCGAATCGCTGCATTTTGTGTACATAGGACACGGCAAAGCCGTTCCTGAAATGTTTCTCTATTATTATATTAACAGCATTACCTCACAATGATTTGGTTTCTGCTCCACGCAGCCTCCATTAGCAAGTTAACTAATCAGTCCCACAGAGATGCTGCTGCAGTTTTCTGCAGCAGCCTTAATTGTAAAGCAATGGAGTGCACTAAAACGTTTGCTGAAGCAGCCTCAATTGCAAAGCAATGAAGTGCACCACAATGTTCACTGTTCTCTAATAGATTAGGTGAAAAATGCAATATTTTCGCATTTAGCAAAATTAAAACACGTTTTTTGCAGTAAAGTGAACTGCTTTGGCTGTTTCAACTCGTTCTTCTTTTCGCTCTATTCTTTGTTTACTTGTGGTACACAAATGTCAACGCCCAAGACGGCGCAATCTTGTATTCTATCATTCTTGGGATTTCCCAAATATACTCGGGCTCGTATCGCTGGATTGTGAAATAAATGCTCACGATGACCAAATTGTAGTACAATTAACTTTATTG
>NW_023473115.1:0-3875 GCF_013731165.1 Rhagoletis pomonella
CATACTTTAAAAAAATATTTGTATTAACACATTCCCCAATAACTGATATTAATTGATTAATCGCACAATCCGCTTTTAAGCGGTCGGCGCTAAAAATAAAATAAAAGCTATAAGGCGAGATCAGTTATTTCCACAAAATAAATTGCGAATTTCACATTCAGCGGGAGTTGTCACAAATGGTGGTTTAATATTGGCAAATGTTCGATATGCAACAACAAAATCGATAAAATAAACGTGTTTGAAGGCATTTACATGATAGCGCACAAATAATTGACTTGAAATATATATGTAAAAAAAATCGCGAAATTGGCGCTAAATCGCCCAATCTGGACACTCTGGTGAATACCGAGATTTACCGGGTAGTTTTGCATGCTTTCTGTATTCTACGCTATCCGTGTAAACATAGGTTTAAGAAGATAAACTTTATTTGGCCGGTTGTTGTTGTTGTTGTTGTTGTAGCGGCTACTAAGCCCCGTTCGGGACGGTTCATCCATCATCGTTGTCGTCTATTTCAGCTAAGGGGAGGCCCAGGAAGTGTGTGACTTCCACAGGGGCTGTCCAAAGGGACAGGGGCGTTAGCTGAGTGGGATTCTCAGGGCATGTGAAGAGGTGCCGGGAGTCATGTGGCGACTCTCCACATGCCGGGCATTGGTTGGGTACATCGTAGTTGATTCTGCTCAGGTAGCTGTTCAGCCTGCTGCAATAGCCAGAGCGAAGTTGGGCTATTGTTGTGCGGGTCTCCCGTCCACGTCCGGTGGTTGTGTGCCTAGAACGGCATTCACAGGGCGGGAGTCTACATAACTCGAGACTGATTCCCTGTGAATGCCGTTGAGGGCCTGTCGGTAGGTTGTCGGGTCCAGAGGTTGTTTAATATACCTCTGGACTTCGTCTGTCAGTTCGTAAAGATGCCTCCTGACGTGCCGTGGCGAGGGCTCTTCCGCGAGCAGTTGCCCGGTTGCTCAGTTTGGTGAGAGGTGGTGACTCGAAGTTTGGCAAACGGTTGCAGATTGTATGTGGTATTAATGTATTTTGCCAGCACGAAATAAAAATTGTAAATGTACATATTATGTAAAAAATATTAATTTTTTATGAACTTGGATAACAATGAACTGTGCCCCATGCTGTGAAGCTTCCTCAGCGTAAATTCAGTGGGGTTTGCCTTTTAGTAAAACTGCAAGTTTTTGTATACATATAAAACTATTACGTAGAAATTTGTTGTAAGGCAACGCTAATTTTACATTAGTATCTCAGCCAGCAAAAAATCCGAAAACCGATTCGAAAATGGGAAAAAAGTCGATGAAAACCAGATTTTTGCCCGTTTACCGATTGCATTTAGGGATACTTTAATGATCCGTTTTCCCACTAAAGTGCGCGGCAGAAACGTATGTACAGAAAAGTACCGAAAATGGTGGTGAAAAGGATACGTTTTCGGCTGTTTTTACTGAAATTTGTCTGATTGAATTTTCCGTTCAATACGCTTTCCTTCTGCACTTCACAGATACTTTTTATGTTACAAAAGAAATAGAATAAAATTAGGAAGCGTATGACGCAGTTCGAGCCCGGCACCTTCTGGAAGCTAACAAATAGCGGCACACTACTCTGCACGCTCAGCCACTGTCGACTACGCATGCATGCTTTCAAATGTTTAGCTTGAGCAAATAAAATACAATTATTGCTTTCAAATGCCATCATCCTTTTCGAACGTTTTCGGGATACGAAAATTGGCGATGACTGTAGGAGTTTTTTGTATGTGTTTTCGGATACGGAAAATTGAACTAAACTGCACTGTTGGCAAAATTTACGTTTCTTTGCTGGCTGCGATGGAAAACAAATTTAGTTTTCTGTGAGAGGCGCCAAACTCTCTCCCAGTTTGTTGCAGTAACAATTGCATGGAATTTGCGAGACAAAATTTCTGTATAATAGCCCAGTTATGCATACTTAGCTTTGCATGAGAGCTGTCACAAAAGAATCTAGGTCCATTCTTTTGCAACCGAGCTACAAAAGAACACTCGCTTAAACGACGAAATACACGCAAAGCAACAACACAAACTCTGCCATTTATCCAAGTTCAGCCAGGTCGGTTAAAACATACACATAAGAGTAGTGTTGTTAAGTGAAAAAACTGCTCTATTGTGAATTGTTAATGGGAAAGTCGAGAGGCAAATTTTTGTTTTCGTATATACATGATTTATATTTTAAATCAGTATATATAAAGCATTGTTCACTCAAAATCGGTACGCATTAAATGGGCTATATCTTTTTAACAGGTTTTCAGAAAATAATATTTAATATATTAAAATAAAGGGAAGTATTCCGCTATAAATAGATGTTAGCGAAAGTTTCATATTTTACTTGTATAAATAAACAACAGACAATTTCCTTGATAATGATAAAAATTTTCTGAGCACCCGTTCTAGAAACTTGAGTAGTCAACTTGTTCCACTAAACTATCTTTTGTTTATGTTTTTTCATAGTTCGCGCATCTGTACTAATTTTGTTTTGAATAAATACCGTGCATTTTTCGATTTGACGTAAATGGGACATATTCGTAAATTGATGAGTTCCAGAACTTTATTCATATCTTTGGCTTCAAACCGATTTAAAGTTACCTGTGAATAATAAATTTTCATTAAAACCACCCAAAACTTTACTGAAGGTCTAAAGTAAATGATACAATGGCTTAACACTTTAAGCACGCGCTCCTTCTGGGTCATATGACCCATTGGGAAGTCTGATCGAGTTTTAATGAGACTGTTTCGATTCTGTCCTCATTTCATATCCCTTTGACAACTGTGTCAACTTCTATAAATTTAGTTTTAAGAGGGTACCACGCTGTTTATTTTTAGCTTATAACTTTTAACGTGGGAGATGACCGAAGTCAAGTTTTAAACATGTTTTTTAGTCATTACTAAAAAATACCACATTTGGTGTGAACATCGGGGTAAAGTAAACGGGTGCGGTTTTTGTTATAAAATTTATTTAATCTAACAGAATTATATATATTATAACTCGATAAGGTTTAAGTCTTGCCATAGCTTCCATTCGCTGAACTGTGGATAATCGTTTTCCAATTCTCTCGCGCGATCTTCTTCTGATAAGCCTATTTTTTTTATAATTGAGCTAAAGAGCCTTATCCTTAAGCTGGTGCGAAATGATCTTTTTTGATGATTAGCTTACTATGTTAGTTTAAGCAGAAGGAATCCATTCATTGATTTTTGATGACTGATTGAAGATTAGAAGTTTTTGGTGTACTTAATTTTAATTTGATTTTTGATCTCGAGAATTTAGGATTTCCAACGAATTTGTTCAACATTGTTTTTTGAGCAGCCACTTCCAAGGCGAAGAAAACTGTCAACTTAAAAGCCAATACTATGAAATTTAAATCTCATAATGGTAGATCTATTGTCTAACGATCTGCATTGCAACTTTTTAATACATTCAAGCGATTGCTGTACAGGAATTGCTGGAACGCGTACCGATTTTGAGTGAACGATGCTTTATTACGCAAATACGTCGCATAATTACTAATGTCTATTGTTTTTTGTGTCTAAATCCCGTTGAACTAATCACATGTTTCTTGCCAGCTACCAGCAGGCAGCTTCTGTTAAACGGGCTTTGCGTGTAAGCGGTTACCCAGCAAACTAGTCTGGCATCCGCGGTAGTCGAGTGGTTAGAACTGTGTACTACAAATCGGTAGCACACTCGGGTTCGATCACCATTACAGGCAATTCTTAAAAATCATATTTATTTATGTTTTTAATTATATATTTTCTTTTATTATCTTTTTTTATGTTATTTCAAATAAATATTTGAAGCTACATCTACATAAAAAAAAATAAAAGCAATAATTGAAGGGCCATTTCATTGTGACTGGT
>NW_023473116.1:0-3874 GCF_013731165.1 Rhagoletis pomonella
ACGGATGCGCTCATTCGAATTCCCTGCGGCGCAACTGGGTTTCTTCAGCTGTTATATGTAGAACTTTAAAGGATCTCTTGTTTAGGAATTTCCCCATATCCGTTTTTTTGCTATTACGACATATCTCACAATGAAATTAAGCGCTAGTATTACATATGTATAATCGTCGCACGGACTGCGTGGGTGCTTGCTCCGTTTTTTTTTTTTAAGCTGGGTAGCTCCTGCAAACATGGAGTAGCGTTCGTAGCACACTGTTTTCAGATAATATCTGTCGGTAAGATATTGAGTAAAAGCGCAGTTACCCACGGACGTAAAACCGGAGGACGTGTCAGCTGACACGATCTATCTTATGGGATCTGCGTGTTAATAAAAACTCACCAACGCATGACCGTGACGTAGACGATGCTTCTCTCTCTTTTTATCAACAGCAAACTTGATATGTTCCTACGTACTTCTACGCTACGCTACGTACACGATCGTGGGTAACCGCGCTCTAAATCACTAATTTTTTCCGTGCATTTTTGTACGTAGCATCCAAACTAAATATTGGCTACTCCGCAGTAATAGAGTACGTTTATGTTAGAGCTACAATAAGCGCTAAGCTAGCTTAACGAAACAAAAAAACAAACGGTCATCTCGTATACGCTCTTATTGCTTGTTTCTGACCATAGCTACGCTCTACTATAAACACTTACACCATACAATGTAAGATTGGAGCTGGGAGTGTGTTTTTTGAAATGATCTTCTGTGTATACAATTACACACACAATTTATTGAATAAACAAAACCTATTTATCAGCTTGGAGGGAAATTTTAGTTGCACTTGAAACACTTAAACGTTATGTAATTTAGAACGTAAAATTATTGTAAACAAAAGAACATTTCAAACAAGGCACTATCCATGCGAAGTTGACATAGTAAACGCTCTCTAATACGGGGTACCTAGCATGGCTTGGCTTTACTTTTAATATTTTAAGTGATCCACTTTGAGCTCAAATTTCTATATTTCTCCCTAACTTGCATATGTACACATTTATGTATGTATATTGGGGTGATCTAAAATAACTCCCTTAACGAATTTACGGTCTTAAACGGACCAATTTACTGAGAAGAACATTCTCCCATTTGGAAATTATTATTATTTTTTTTTTTAAATGTGTCGGGGGGCATTTGAAATTTTCCATGTAAATTAAATGTAAAAAAAAAATAATTTTCATTCAAAATTTTATAACTATTGAACCGTTTGAGATAAAAAATCCTTTTGGCACATTTGTCCAAATGGGAGAATTTTCTTCTCAGTAAATAGGTCCGTTTGATACCATAAATTCGTTAGCTGAGTTATTTTGAATCACGCTAATGTGTGTACATGCTCACTCCATTATGTCTGCGCTACACCCTCGTGTTTTAAATATTCACAATGTTTTGCAAGCTACATATTTTTTTGTTATTTTTGTACAAAAATATGATCTATTCTACAAAAAACCCATTTTAATTCAATGTTTCAAACTGTATACAAAATTAAGGAAAAATTAACGAATACTCATTAAAATTTTAAACTTTTTACTCAGATTTTTAAAAAAAATTCTGGTATGCAGTTTTATAGCCCATTCAATTGTAGTATAACACATTTTAGTATACAATATATTACTGGACATGAATCACTATGTGGTATGAGTTAAAGCAACTCAAACTTCAAATACAGGTGGTGGCGTGGTCCAAGGGGCGTAAAATTTTAGGACAGTTATTTTTGTACCCATCCTCACCTTTTTTCCCACACAAATATGTGCACAAACGTAGCTGTATTGTATTACTTAAAACCCTATTCAAAAAAACTGCCCTCCTCTCGTATCTGTTTCCCAAAACTTGTAAATTCCACTAACCATTTGTTTTGTACGTCAACGAATTCTTCAAATTCCACAACAAGGGCTTGTCTTGTTTGTGCCTACATACATTCTTATGTATCAATGTTTCGTGAGCCTTCAAATGTTTCAAATTTGTTGCCATTCGTTCTCCTTTGTCTCATATTTCACACAGTACGTTTGCGTTTTTGGTAGCTCAAAGTCCAAATTATGCAATTGTTAGTGAGGGCTTAAGTTCGAAATGCTTTTGCAAAGTTGATATTTTTATATGCTTTTTTAGCAGCTTGAACTTATAAGCTGATTTTCTGGTCACTCGCAGCAAGTCATTCCACCTCCAATTATGTTGCTAGTTTGTCTTTCCCTTTAAAGAAATCAAAGGCGAATGAAATTCGATTTTTGCAAAAATTTTTACACGCTTGTGAATTGAATTTTGGGTGTCAAGTAATGTACAAAGTTCAAGCTTATGATACCAGAAAAAAAAGCAGCCACCAAAGCAACATAAAGCGATGACATCGAAAATTGACGTCAATGGAATGGGAATGAAAGAGAATTGAGGAAGTACTTCAGTGACAGGCAAGGCAGTTGTGAAGAACGCTACGAGTACTCTATGTATGTAGATTAGACTGCATCACCAAAAAAAAAGGTGCGGGTTTTCCGCCGCGATTACGAAATTTATTATATTTGAAGACGTCCACAAAAATAAATAATTTTGGTTCAGATATTAAAGTTTTTCTTATAGCAACCTTTGAAAAAAGTTAACAATCAGCATCAAAAATCTCATTGTTACGATTCTATTGAAATTTGTTTGAAAATATTTGTATGTAGATTTTTTTAAGCTTAAACTATTTTGTCATCTAATGGTTTTTTTTCAAAAAATTCTTTAGAAACTATTTTTATTCATAAAAACCTCATTTTTGGTATTTTCAAATCAGTCCAGCTGACGTATATCTTAATATGTTTCCAAAATATTTTAGTGCTAGTCTAAAAATATAATAATAGATTTTATAATTCCAATTGAAACACAGTACCGATTTTTTTTTGTATGGGGAGTGATGCAGTCTAATGTAGATGGTATTTAACATTAACTTTAGCTGACTTTGATATCGTAGCTTGTCCATTGCGCTAAGATGTCACTTTAGAAATTTTTCGACATGCTATAAAATCGAAACAAATTCAACAACCTAAAAAGCGCAAGTAATAAATATGTAGTAAGCATCTTTAAATGGTTTGGGTAAATATGAAAAGTGTGAAATCAGCAAGTGACGTAAGAAAGGGCGTTGGTTGTCAACATAATCCAATATACGGACGTCTTTGCACTAAGATTGGGAGTAGAGAATTTGAGATTCGACACCACGAGCGAATAAAAAATATTTTCGATATATGTTTATATTATACATACATATATTTATGCATAAGTATGTGTTTGCTTGTTGAAAGTGTGACTTGCTTGTTTACCTATGTATATGAGAAAACAACAACTCGGCAACCCTAGAGCGTTTACTATGCAGACTTATACCACACACATATGTACATACATACATACATATACATATCTACTTCGGCGAATTACCAGAAATGTCTGTGAAGTTGGTATACAGAATCACGCAAAAAGATAAAAAAAAAACGATTCTGAGTAGCTTTTCTAGGGTTCTTGAGAAGAAGAAAAAAATCTGAAAATTTTGACAAAAAGAATTTTCTAAAATTTTGTGTGCCAGATTCACCCAGCATACATGCTGGAAAAGAGCTAATAAAACAAATTTCTGTGTAACTTTTCAATAGTTTTAGAGTTCCTGAACGGAAAAAAATCTACAAAATCACGTCGAAAAAAATTCAACAAAATCGAAAAAGTTTAATATTTGCAAAAAAATAGAACAGTTCTGAGTTGTTTTTCACTAGTTCTAGTGTTCCTGAAAATAAAACAGATTCTGACAAATTAAATAGGAACGTTTTTGTTTTTTCGAAAAAATGTAAGGTGTGAAAAACTGAATATTAAAACTGTTCTGAGTGGCATTTCA
>NW_023473117.1:0-3874 GCF_013731165.1 Rhagoletis pomonella
GCTCCAGAACTGCCTTAGAATTCGACGACCAGCCTCGTATGTGAAATCCTGCGGCACGATGAATCTCTCTAACCTGTGTTGCTAGTTTCAACGCCGATTGCTCGTCGTCTTCACTGTCGATGAAGTCATCAACGTAGTGATTCTTTTTTCACCGCGTCTGCAGCTCGAGGAAATTTTTGTTTAAACTTATCTGCATTCATATCACGTATGAAGTGAGCGATGCAAGGAGCGCAGTTGAGGCCAAAAGTTAGCGCGCGCATAACGTAAATACTCGGTTGTTGTAAGTCATCATTCTCGTCACGCCACAAAAAAACGCTGGGCATGCATATCCTGCTCTCGGACGCTTATTCGGTGAAACATTTAGGCAATGTCACCACGTACGGCTATTCGGCCTACTCTGAATGACAGTGGATTGAGCAAGTCGGGTCCACTTAAGAGAAAATGGTTAAGTGACAAACCATTTGCTTTCGCTACCGCGTCCCAAACCATTCGAATTTTACCCGGTTTATTAGGGTTCATAACGACGAAAATTGGTAAGTGCCATGTTTTGGTTCTCGGAACGGCTGCTTCTGCTAATGAAAGCTTTTGGGCGTATCCTTTGTCGACTAAATTGTTGATCTGTTATTGCATGGTAGATCGAAGTACGGGATCTTTGATGAATTTCTTTTCTAGGCATTTTAATCGTGGCAATGCATTTACAGCGTGGCGACGAATAACTGTTACCCAGGTTTTTTTGAGAAATAAAACGTTTCTTTATAGATTTTGCGAAAAAAGTATTTTATTGTTAATGTTCCAGAGATTTTACAATAGTTGTATTAGTTAATATTTTTAATTTTAATCCTTATCTACATTTGCCAGCAGTGTAAACTTTGAGAGAAAAGTTCATTTGGCATGCAAGTCTTTTTCAGGTGTATTTTTTCCTAGGCTTTGTATAAAAAAAGTACAAAAAAGAAAAAAACTGTATAAGGTTGGTCGAATGAATTGCCGTCCTAGTCACCAGTTCCGAGTCTATTCGATTTTTGAGTATGAGGCCTTATGTTGGACAGAAGGGGGAGTATAAGGGATTCAAAATGGAGAAATTTAGCCAATGATTACAGAAGATATGGAATAAATTAACTGACGATGACCTGCGTGCCAAATGAACTTTTCTCTCAAAGTTTAGACTGCTGGCAAATGTAAATAAGGATTAAAATTTAAAAACTAATTAATACCACTAAAGTAAAATCTGTGGAAAATTAACAATAAAATACTTTTTTCGCAAAATCTATAAAGGACTTTTTTATTTCTCAAAAAAACCAGGGTAAGAGTTATTCGTCGCCACGCTGTAAGTAACTGCTTGGTAGAGCCTGTCGGATTTCGCTATAAAAGCCCGACCTCGTCACGACCGTTTATTTGCTTAGAAGAACTGTTCAAGATGTCCAATGCCTTTACGTCGTCCTCTGATACAACCTCCATTGATTTTGGAGAATCTAGTGCGAAGGAATCTTTAACTACTTCGTGCAGCTCATCATACTTCATTTGACAGTCGCACGTATGTACATTTATTCTAAATTTACCACCTTGGTAGCTCTCATACCCCTGCAACGTCCAGCCCAAACGCGTTTTTGATGCTATTGGTTGAGACCAATTCCCCTCTTTTACTTTGAGTGATACCGCCAACTTCCAGTTATCTGCTCCAATTAATAGTGAAGGCTTTATGCTGCTGTACGATTTGATGGGAAGTCCCTTCAGAAACGGATACTTATTTTGCATTTCAAGTATATCGACGGACTGCTCAGGAAGGCCAAGGCTGTCAATCGCGCAAATGTTCTTTAACATGTATTTTTGGCTGCTAGTCGGACTAGAAATCTCTAATGATGCTTTCTCGGAGTTTTCTTCGACACGAGTGGTATTCCCTGTCCATCGCAAACACAGTGGCCCGCGCTCACCCTTCACACCGAGTTGATCGAAAACTGTCCTCTCTATAAGTGTGACACTCGAACCTTCATCTAAAAATGCGTGAATATCAATAAAGTTATCTCCCCAGTACAAGCGGACAGGCACAATTCTAAACAGTGGACGCGTTTCGCCGCTGTTGTGAGTGTTTACTTGCTCCACCGTAGGCTCGACGAATTTATGCAGTAATGGGTGATGCTTTATGCTGCAGCCTTCTTTACCACATACTTTCTCGATGAAACATTTGCGTCTGTGATGAGTAAGACATTGACGGCAAAGATTATTAGCGTTCACTATCTCCCATTTGCGGGGTAGAGCAAACTTTTTAAAAATCTCACATTGAGGCACTTTGTGCTCATGACTATTGCAAACACAGCAAACTTTAGTAGTTGTGTACGGTCTTTGTGTTTTGAAAGTTCTGCATTGCCTTCGACGGTATGAGTGTTAACCGAGGCATGACTCTTATTCGATGCTAAGTTGACAACAGTGCTGGCTGCTTCGGCTAGGCAAAATATCGCTAAATTGTTTTACGATTGGAACTTTTTCGTCCTTGGGATGGAGAGCCTAGCCCAGTTTATGGTTGTTGGGCAGTTTATCAACCAGTTATTTGACCAGTAATGGGTTGTGAAGGTGCATGTACAGTTGACATCCCTCCATTGTATTGCATATACGCAGAGAGCGAAGTCAACTAGGCCCTGTAGTTTGTCCTTCAGAGGAGGCATTGCGCGCGCTCTATTTACAACGCGCTCAAGTATGTATTCGGGTCTACCGAAACACATCCTCAATGTATGGATGATCTCTGGCACCATCGACGGTAAAAATAGTTTGCTTTTTACCATTTCGCGTGCTTTATCCTTGAGGCTTGCCTGGAGCCGAATGAGGTTTTCGGCATCGGTGTATCCGGCGACTGCGGTACTGTTTTGAAAGTTAGATACAAACAGTGGCCATTCTTCAGGATCACCACTGAACGTTGGAAGCTGTTTGGGAATCGCTTGCCTGGCAATGAGCTGAGATTGTGACGGTCCTGTGTTCTGCATAAACATAGGGGCAGAAATCGACGGAACATTGCTGAATTGCGACAGAATTTTGTATTTACTATCCAAATACTGTTGCTGCATTTCTTCCTTCAGCCGCTGCAGTTGAAGATTACGCTGAGCTTCGGACTTATCAAACTTGTTGTATGTCATACTCATCTGCTGCCGTAATGCTGCATCCGTGAATGTGTGTGGTGTATAGGTTGATGAACTAGAAGTAGCGCTAGTCTCGAATTCATGTGGCCTTACCGCCGTCGGAATCGTCGGTAAACGCCTAACATCTGTAGCTTGTGTTGACGGCGCTAAGCCCTATCGAAGTTGCGTAGGGTTCAGCTCGCATGAAATGCGAGGAAGTTGCCGCCATCGCCAATGGGAACGTGCTCCCTGTATTACGTTGTTGTGACATTATAAAGCTCGTTGATGTTGCTGTCGCCGCACTTTGGACAACTGGTGTAGTTCTCATGGTGAGGACCGCCGTGGTCAGCGTAGATGCCCTGACGTGTGAATCCATTTGAGAATTCACAGCTGGCACAAGTGATGGAACAGGTTGCAAGTGCCCTTTACTTTTTTCAGTAATTGGCGATGATGAAGCTGTTGGTTTAGCGTTTGTAGCTGATAGATTGCGCCGGCATACTTCGCAGCTCCAGCTCATATCAGCTATATTGCTGTCAACTCCTACACAGTCAAAATGATACCACGAATTGCACTGTACCATTCTATCGGTGTCAACTTCAACACATTTATTGCAGTTGCGCTCCATATTGTTGTGAACTTCTATTCAGTTTTTATTAGGAAAATTTCCTCTGAATCACCAAAAGTTTTTAAGAAATGTTACGTTTATTTTATCGCGACAGCTCGGAGGAACTCAAAACAATTTTTAATAGCGGTTGATATTCGGTTAAGCG
>NW_023473118.1:0-1165 GCF_013731165.1 Rhagoletis pomonella
AAAAACTCTGAGCAGCGTAGAGGTCTGGCAGGTATATTAAAGCAAATCCTCTCAAGGAGTACGGGACAGTCTACAACACCACAGAGTAGATCGAAAACAAAAGATAAAGAAAGGATTATTCTCCTACTTTGCAAGGATTTTAAGTTTATCAACAGGCATCTCGATTCATAGGAAGGGATAGGGTCCGAAAAGCGTAAGTTATGTAGCGCAAACCGTAAGAAAATGTTTTGGATCCGCTCAATCCTAGCAATTGGACACGCATAATAAGGAGACCAGATAAAAGACGCGTATTCAAGCCTGGAGCGTACAAAAGCCATATACAAAAGTTTCAGTGTATACGGGTCGGTGAATTCCCTACCATGGCGCCTTACAAAAGCAAGCATGGAATACGATTTTGTAATAATAAAATTTATATGATTAGCGAATGTAAACTTTGAGTCAAAAATACTCCAAGGTCCTTAATTTCATTTAATCGCTGTAGTAGCGACATGGAAATATGATAAGAGCTCTGAATAATATTACAACGTTTAGCATAGGTAACTTAAAAGCATTTATTTGTATTCAACGAAAGACGATTTTTTATGCACCAATTGCTAACATTATCTATATAGTTTAGCATAAATTGAGAATCGAGAGAGTTACTGATCGGAGAATAAATCTTAAGATCATCCGCGTAAAGCAGAAACTTTGACGAGGAAAAACATGTACAGATATGGTTAATAAACAAGGCAAAAAGCAATGGACCCAGGATGCTACCTTGCGGGACTCCTGAGCGTGCAACAAAAGGCAGAGACCTTACATTGTCGAAAACAACTATGCAACGACGATTGTGTGAGTACGATGAAATCCAGCTCAGGAAAACTGAGTGGAAACCGATGCAGGCTAATTTTTTTAACAGGATACTATGGGACACCCTATCGGAAGCCTTAGAAAAATCAGTATACACCGTGTCAACCTGAAGCGCTGATTGGAAAGCAGTTATGCAGTCATCTGAAAACACTGCTTAATTTGATACCGTTGGGCGCCATGCTGCTGCGGACATATTGAATTCTTAGCAACAGATAAAAGTTTGTCTTGGACAATGCACTCAAAAAGTTTTGACGTGGCAGAAAGCTTTGAAATGGGTCTGTAGTTGCTGATATCGTTTTTGTTACCACTTTTAAAA
>NW_023473118.1:1175-1643 GCF_013731165.1 Rhagoletis pomonella
TGGGAGTGATGAACGCTAATTTCCAATTGTCTACAAAAGTGCCCGACGAGTCGTCCCGACTGCGGCGTGGGCGTTGACCGCCCGTATGGCTGCGACGCAGCGCGCGGTGGCACTACCCGTCAATGGCTGCATGGAGTGAGTTACCAAATTAAATTTGGTTAATTAATTCAATTATTTGTGAGGTCGTCCGTGAGGTCCTTGTTTTTGTGTTTCTCCTTGTGTCTATATAGCCTCGCTGGTATGATATGTCTTTAATTCCGTGATATTGGCCGTCTTTTCCCTCCCACCATCGGTCTTGCGTAGCTGGACGATCACGGGTGATATGTACCTCAGGATTTTGTAGGGGCCGTCATATTTGGGGGCCAATTTCGCTGCGAATCCGTCCGCGGCCTTGGACAGATGGTGTTCCTTGACAAGACCAGTTCGCCGACCCTAGGGGTCCATTTTTGACGTCTGAGGTTGTAGTGG
>NW_023473118.1:1653-3874 GCF_013731165.1 Rhagoletis pomonella
AGTGCCCGTCCCAATGTTGACCTCATCAAAGAGCGCTCCAGGTAGTCGTAGCTCACGGCCTTGGACGAGGAAAGCTGGGCTGCACCCAGTAGAGGCTGTGACGTTGGTATTTATGGCTAGCTCAATTTCGGGGAGGAGGTCATCCCATCGCTGGTGTTGCGATCTGGTCAGTTGAGCTATGATTCGCTTGACCGTCTGGTAAGCGCGTTCCGTTGGGTTCTCCTGGGGGTGTATGGCGCGGTAAACTGTTGTCGTGTTCCCATCTCTTGGAGGTAGCGTTTCCACAGCGTGCTGGTGAACTGGACGCCGTTGTCCGAAATGAGTATCTTCGGAACGCCAAATCTCGCTAGGATTCGTTCTCTGAATGCACGGCGTAGTCCTTCTGCCGTGGCGCGTCTCATTGGGACTAGCTCCACCCATTTGCTGAAGCGGTTGAAGAATACCAATAGCATGGTGTTGCCATGTGTAGATCGCGGTAGGGGTCCGACGAAGTCTGTGCAGACCGTTGCGAAGGGCTCCGAAGCCACCTGTGACAGCATTTTTCCCGCTGGTTTCTGTTGTCCTTCCTTGTATTTTTGGCTGGCATCGCACTGGCGTACGTAGCGGCTGATATCCCGAAACATACCTGGCCAATAATATCGGTTGGAAATCCGCGCCACTGTCCGCCGGATGCCCATGTGGCCGGCGCTGGGTACATCGTGGTTCTCCTGTAGTACTCGCTGGCGAAGGGGGGGTTGGTACGCATAACTTCCAGGGCACTGCTTCCTCATCCTGGCTTCGGCACGGGATACGGCGGTAAAGTTGTCCGTCCTGCACCATATAGTCCGCGTATTTCTCCGGGCTGGCCGGAGCGGCTCTCTATCGAGTTCAGCCACTTCAGCGAAATGTGGTCGGTGATCACCTTGAACCTGTATCCCTCCAAGTAGGGTCTCATCTTCCGGATCACCCAAACGATGGCAAGACACTCCTTTTCTGTGGGCGAGTAGTTGGCCTCCGCTTTGTTCAATTTCCTGCTGGGATAAGATATTTATTTATTTATTTATTTGGCCAATGAATACAATAAAAATTCTTATAGGCTAAGTAGAAAATAGTTTGATATTACTAATACATAATAAGAAAAAATAAAACTACTTATAAAAAACATTCAGAAAATTCCTAAAGCGATTTTTTGAAGTTGAAAAATCGATATCAACATATTTATAAATTCTGTTGAATTCAATTAAGGCCCTAGTGATGGGAGCATTTCGTGCATATAGAGCCCTAAAAATACCAACATGGAAAAACTCTGAGCAGCGTAGAGGTCTGGCAGGTATATTAAAGCAAATCCTCTCAAGGAGTACGGGACAGTCTACAACACCACAGAGTAGATCGAAAACAAAAGATAAAGAAAGGATTATTCTCCTACTTTGCAAGGATTTTAAGTTTATCAACAGGCATCTCGATTCATAGGAAGGGATAGGGTCCGAAAAGCGTAAGTTATGTAGCGCAAACCGTAAGAAAATGTTTTGGATCCGCTCAATCCTAGCAATTGGACACGCATAATAAGGAGACCAGATAAAAGACGCGTATTCAAGCCTGGAGCGTACAAAAGCCATATACAAAAGTTTCAGTGTATACGGGTCGGTGAATTCCCTACCATGGCGCCTTACAAAAGCAAGCATGGAATACGATTTTGTAATAATAAAATTTATATGATTAGCGAATGTAAACTTTGAGTCAAAAATACTCCAAGGTCCTTAATTTCATTTAATCGCTGTAGTAGCGACATGGAAATATGATAAGAGCTCTGAATAATATTACAACGTTTAGCATAGGTAACTTAAAAGCATTTATTTGTATTCAACGAAAGACGATTTTTTATGCACCAATTGCTAACATTATCTATATAGTTTAGCATAAATTGAGAATCGAGAGAGTTACTGATCGGAGAATAAATCTTAAGATCATCCGCGTAAAGCAGAAACTTTGACGAGGAAAAACATGTACAGATATGGTTAATAAACAAGGCAAAAAGCAATGGACCCAGGATGCTACCTTGCGGGACTCCTGAGCGTGCAACAAAAGGCAGAGACCTTACATTGTCGAAAACAACTATGCAACGACGATTGTGTGAGTACGATGAAATCCAGCTCAGGAAAACTGAGTGGAAACCGATGCAGGCTAATTTTTTTAACAGGATACTATGGGACACCCTATCGGAAGCCTTAGAAAAATCAGTATA
>NW_023473119.1:0-3874 GCF_013731165.1 Rhagoletis pomonella
CCAAACTTGACAAGGGATGACGGAAATTCGTTCCAAAATAAATCATCCAGAAATACCTCTAGAGCATATTCTTTATATTCTCTTCATTATAAGCTAAAAAATTTCCGAACACGATTACCTTTTGCATCACCTTTGAACAAGTAGTCAATTAATTGCCTTTTTATAGTTGGAAATATTGACTTTTAATGAATAAACCACGAAAAGATTTGCCATCGCGAAATTGTAAATAATTAGCATTTGAACAAATGAAGTACTCTTAATTGGATGCCAAGAGAAAGTGTAATTAAAAAGCATTCCGTAGCTGCAATTAACAACAGCCAACAACGGAATTAATTTACTTGCAACCACTGTCATTTACTGTACATTCGATTTCCACTTCTGTTGACGTAGTTGCACCTTTGAGTAGACACAATGCATTGCAACTGTAAAGTGGGAAAAATTATATTATCAAATGTCAAATAACAAAACCAAAAATTGTACACAATTTCTACAAATACCGTACACAACCTACTTATGTATGCCCTCCAAGGGCACACATGCCATAACAAATTTTCAAATAATACGCATGATTGAAGGTGCCGCTTACCATGGCTGCAGCTGCTGAAGATTTGTGGCAATACAATAGTAGTAGAATCACGACGCTCAGCACTTGCCGCACAGTCTATCGCTGTGATATTTGCGTGCATTAAGCTGATGATTTACTGCTGCGAGTATGTGCTTATAGCTGCCAGCTGTCAGCTGCCACGCACATGCCGCTGAGCATTTCGGCATAGGTTCATTTCGATTTTCATTTGAGCATCGTTAATGCCGCTACTCAATTCAATTTATGTAAATTTTTTTTCTGTTATTGCTACTTCTACTAACTTGGCTGCATTTTGTTGGGCGATTATGGGCAGCTAAGAGCGAACTGTTGCAATTCGAGTATCATACATATGAGCTCATAACTTACAGTTAATGCAATTAAAACCAGATGCGCAATTGCATACTGTATAAAGATGAGCGTGCCTATATAATAATTTTTGTGTTTATACAGTATATACGCATGTTTACAGTCATCGACAAAAGTTTGTATTTAAAATACATAAGTTTGGAACTTACCACTTTTAATGCCGTTTCCTGGTGTTTCGTTCACCATACCCACAAATCCTGCCAAAGACATGGGTTGTCTTCACAAAGCTCTAAATTCATAAAAAATAATTCCTTAACTTGCTGTGACCTATAAGGTAGCGTCGAAGAAAACTAAAACCCTCTCGGCTAAGTTTAGGTAGTCTTTCGGAGTCCCTTCTATAAGAAGTTATGGTTTTCTTTCATTGTCTCATTTCCTTTAATTTCCGCCAGTGGGTGGAAATCTGAGATTCTTTCCCAGCTCCTAAATATTTGCTTATGCACGACGCTTTCGTTGCCTTCATACCCTGCATGTCCAGGGACCCAACACAGCGTTACTCTCTTGTGGGCTCCTAGGTGGTTCAAAAGAGTTTTACAACTGTCCATAAGCCTTGGTGGAATTCTAAATAAGTCTAAGGTTTCTAATGCTTTTAAATTATCTGACATAATATTTATTCTGGCCACATTTGTGCTTCTACGAAAACATTCTGGAACACTGAGTTCGATTGCGAAGACTTCCGCTGCGAATATGGCCCAACCAGTGCTTAGTGGCAGACTTTTCTGGAATCCATCTTCAATCTCTCGGTATAAAAACTTGGAATCTTTTGTCAATAATATACATATATTATCGCCATTCTATTTCGAAAGTTCTGACCTTGTAGGGCTTGTAGAAGTTTAATTTCAGTCGCATTATGTCTGTGAGCTTGATAGCGCTGTTATCCAGGAATGTCTTGAGAATCTCCAAATGACTCCGAATATTCTAAATTTTCAATTTATGTCCCTGCCATGAGTGTTCTAGTCAAATAACTTTCATTCTTTTAGTAACGGTGAACTTCACTGCGCTTATTGACAATCCCTTTGCAGCACACCAGTCTTCCGTTGATTTGATCGCAGCATGCAATCTAGAGCAAATGGTGTCCTCATGAATTATGCCAGCCAACAACGTAGATGACCAGGTTATCTGCATAACCATCTACGATAAATCTACTCCCATTTCCAGCAGTTCATTTTATTGCTGCGAATTCTGCTTCTTTTTACTTTTCAGCAGAAAAATTAGTAACTGCAGAACTTTCACTTTCACACTTTCACTTTTTCAATTGAATATAATGTAATGTAAAACGTTTTTATAATCAATTGGCATTTTTTTACTACAAATATTTGGGAAAAAACTATATTCCAACTTTTTCAATAAAACCACAAATTAAAAAGTTCCTACATATTTTAACTCTTGCGATAACCCAATTCTCACCCCTCCACGTATAGGTTTTTGATGAAGTTGCCAATGATTGGCTTTAGTTGATTTATTGATAAGTTATTTAAAAAAAAACACAATTTCACAGTTTCTGCTCGAAAGATTTTTGTTATTCCACACAAAAAACTTAGTAAAAAGCTTGTGGTGAAAAGCTATTTTCAGAGAATGCACTTGTATATCATTTAGCTCGTGCCATTCCAACGTCGCAATGGCCGAGTGAGCAAAGCACTGGCGTGCCATTCGAGAGATCCGAGATCGAGTCCTAGGGGACCGAAACTTCTTTCCTTCTTTTAATCAAAATTTTTTCCTTTCTTAATCCAATTTTCTTGAAATTTTTTAGTTTCATTGTTTTGAAATGAAATATATTTAATTTTTAATTTCATTTAATTTTTATAAACTTATTTTATGAATTTTTTGTTTCTTCGTTTAATGCGATTTTTTACTTGTCAATTTCATATTCTTTTAATCCTTAGATGTTATTGTTTTAAAAAATATTTTTTTCTTAATTTCTTCTTTTCCTTCTTAAATTACATTTTTTTCGTTAGTTTAATTATAAATAAATTAAAAATATTTTTTTATTTCATTTAAGTTTAAATAACTTTTTTTATTTAGTTTTTCCTTTTTTAATTTATTGTGTTTTTCTTTTGTTATTTTAATTTCCTTTTAATTCTTGGTTTTATTGGCTTAAAAAGAAAATATATTTTTTATTTGATTAAACTTTTAATATCTTATTTATTTTTTTCATTACATTCTTTTGCCTTTTTTAATTTTATTTTTGTTTAACTTTTAGATTTTGTTTAAAAAAAAAAATATTTTCTAATTTAACAGTACTAAACTTTTGGTACGAAATTAGTAGTTTATTTGCAGTAGTGGCCCCTTATGTCTCCATTTAGGGGAAAGTCAATTACAAAATTATCAGATACCGACTTTTAATCCTGCGGACACTATACTACTTACAAGCAACGGTATTTGGATGCTTTCGGGCCTTGCTCCTTCGCCTCGTACATAGTTACTTAGATACCTCGTGAGCAATTATTATTTTTTTGTTTACGTTTCTTATTTAAACGAACGCTTTTGCTTCACACTGTTTGCATTACTCTTATATATGTACATAGATGTATGCATGGTAGCACTTCGATACGTGATGCGGTTGCGCTACACAAATCCAAAATCCTCGAAACAATTGAAATATTTCACGCGAATAGCCGTGGCGTATGACCAATGAGTACTTATTTGCAGCGGTACCAATAGTACCTTGGGGGTTAAACATGGCACACGACGTTTAAGGTTATACCTAAATATACATACATATGTACATTAGGGTAGTCCTTAAAAAGTCAAATTAGCGATTTTTTTCTGTCTCACCCCTTCAATCGGCAATATCGCGGTCCCGATTGGAGTCGGTTAAGGCATGTCGCAATGGGGCCCAAGGCCAGATGCTCCATGGAGACTCAAAAAATTAAAAAATATTTTTTTTTCATTTAATACCCAAAATCGATACTACTACAGTTTAAGATA
>NW_023473120.1:0-3874 GCF_013731165.1 Rhagoletis pomonella
CTGCCACTTTTTTGAACATCTATCACTCAAGTTCTGGAATCTACCACATATTCTCGTTTTTGCTTGGTTTTATTTTTGCTCGACATAATTTTCTTAATTTTAAGAGTAAAAATTGTCCAACACTAAACACTATAAAATATAATCAATGCAAACGTCAAGCTGTGAGGTTGTACGTTATTGTGCTCTGAATTTGGCTTTCTATTTGCTAAGTTCATTGTGCTAATTCTGAGTTAAAGTAGTGATAAAAAGTGCTTATGAGCATCTTAGTGTGAAATAATTGAAGCTAAGTGAAAGTTATTGTGTTTTATATTAAACTAAATTTAATTAAATTTCACTAGCATACATTCTAATTTTGCCGAGTCGCTTTTTGCTATCATTGTTGTTGTATCCTTTGTAGTTAACTGAATTCATTTTGTTTTTGCACATTTGTTTTACTCTTTTTGTTTACTTCTTCTAGTAACTCTTGTCACAGCTGTTTGCGTTGCGTTTATTAAGTGTCATAATTACAGTGATACTCAAACTGTTCGCTAAATTTATGTAAAGCTATTTACATCAGCTCCTTAATTGTTATAATTTATTTTGTTTGTCTTTTTATTAACGGGTGTTATTACATAAATCTTTCAATATGAAGTGCGATCTTGATACTTGCCAAATTAAAAGCGATTCTGAATGCTACTTATCGTGCTGGTTCTGTTATGGCATTTACTATCTGAAATGTGCTGGTTTGACGGGAAGAATTCTGGCGGCTATTAATGATGGCAAGGGCCTTCGCTGGTCTTGCGTAAAGTGCAGGTCAACCGAAGTTGATCTTTTCAAGCTATTTAGGCGAACCAGAGATGGTTTTGCAGAAATAGGAAGAGAATTGTCGGTACTGACAGAAAAACTTAAGCATTATAAAAATGAGTTTAAATCATTTAAATGCTTAGATACCTTGCAATCTGTTAAGGATATCCGTGTGTCTAAACGTAAGCGTCTTCATAGTCCATCTAAGGAAATATTTGGCCGTTGCACGTCAGAATAATCTTCAGACTGACTTAATTAATCTATCTTGTCCATGTCCTCCAGCATCAGAATCCTCAGCCGAGGCTTAGTTGCTAAAAATAGGTATACCCTTCATCGCTTGATATGCCTCTTAATATGACAGGCCCAGTATATAGCCAAAACTGCCTGAATTCACTTGCTTTGAAACGATCTAATTCAACTAAATCGTGTGGTTTGCGGCAAAACTCACCAGGAATATGATATCTTAAATGCAAAAATCCGAACTAAGCATTTAAATTTACGTCAACGTCGACGGTGCTTATGCGTCAAGTTACACAATATACGTTCGACATTGCGCCTGTGAAATCATAAAATGAAAATATCTAAGAATTTTGAAGTGAGGTTATTTGTGTGCCACAGTGGGGAATGAATTTAATATCTTTAGCGAATTTGTCGATTTTTTTGGAATTCATAAATATTATTTTGTGCGTAAAGGCAGTAGTTGTATCACAGCAACGAAAGAAGCGCTTCTGGGTACGTGAACTGTTTTTGAGGCCTTACCCTGGGCTTCTTTTAACGCAAAAAAGGAACAATTTTAATAAAAGACTTTCTCGAGCACGACGGACGATCGAAAATGCGTTTTGGATTTTGATAGCCAGATAGAGAAATTCGCGCAGAACATTGAATATGTCTCCAAAATCAGCAGAGAAAGTTGTTTGCGCCACGGTAGTCCTGCATAACTATTTAAAAATGCACGACGGTTCGTATTGTCCACCCGAATATGTTGACAGGGGTTCTTTCAACCTGCGAGATTTGTTACCCGGTTATTTGCTTTTAAACAAAAAATAAAATATATGTACTAATCTAAAGAACCGGCGAACTTTGTGCCGCCGAAAATTGGATTTTTAATTTAAACATTTTGGTCCAACAGTTTCTCCAATAATCCACATTTACGATTTGTACTGGCACATTCATCGGCTACGACTATGGTTTGGTGGTCGTTTGCCGCCTTAAATAACCGAACGAAAGTGTTATGTCCATGAGAAGTTTCCTGGTGGCAACAATGATCCGGATCTGTAGTGAATGTGCCCTAGAAACTTCATCTTATAGTTGGTGGCAATTTCAAAATGAATGCGTATCCCTGTTCAACAGAAATACAATATACATATATAGACTGAGATGAAATACCTTAAAAACCAGTTTCGCGAAAATAATTTAAGTGAAAAATTATTTTTTTCTGTCAGGTTCTATATTAAATTCAATTAAAAAAATAAATTTTCATTAAATTGCTTTCATGAAACTGGCTTTTAAGGTATTTTGACAGGTGGTGATTTGAGATTTACCACTGCACAACTCAACCCTGGTTTCGTCGAGTGAAACTTTAACGCATAATAATATTGGCAACTCACATCCATTGGGCCAATCGTAATACACGAGAGTTCGATATACTCAATGGTGCAACAGGTCGATTTAGTCTGACATTTACGGCACCTTTTCTCACTTGTCGATTTTTAGTAATAACTCGACCTCAGCACCACCTGGCAATTGGGCTGCCTTTACCGTCTCCAATACATGTTTTGAATATTCGCCAAATCGGTTCATAAAAAAGATTTTAAGTAATAACTCAACTCCAGCGCCAACTGGCTGATTAAATTGTGAAACTAAACTATCCAGGGACCCACTCAAACAAACACACAAAACTTTGTTACAATCCCTCCAGCCATTTAGGATTTCACTCACAAATATACCTACAGAAGAATTATATACACACTCAAAGATAAGTAAAAGTCAGTATGTTTGTACTTTTCCATGCCCTCTTTTCAAAGAGCCCACTTTTCTCAATGAGTATGGGATTAATTTCATATATCTCTATACGAAGTGTTCCAGTACTGTACCATGAATACTTCTAGAGGTATGCAGTATGAAATTCGGCTTGTATGGTAGGTGCCACGTCCCCAATAGCCCCATATTTTCCCCATGACTATGCGATTAATTTCCAGTACTCTACCAAGAACAATTCTCAGGCAGAGGGGACCAAAACTCACACAATCATATATTTCAATTTTGCTAAACGATGAGAGAATGAAGAGAATAAGTTGCTCACGCGTCTGATGCAAACAGTGTTATCAACGGTTTCGAGTTGCAAATTAAGAGAAAAAGGAACTTTTTTAATATGTAAATAGTGTGGAAGGTAGGGATTATATTAAATAATTAACCCTTTAATATACTTTAATTCACTTTTTATAATTAAAATTAAAATTAAAGCAAATAGTTGAATTAATTTGTATAATCTTCTTATTTTAAATTAAAAGCAAAATGATTTTTTTAGCATTATTTAAATTCATCTTTTTATTTATGTGCATATGTGCATAATAATTTATTAATTCAATATTTGGTAATAAGGGGAAATGGCGCTATACAGGCGCTTGATACACCAAACATTGTGCCCTTCCCTTCATATTAAACACTTTTACCGTGTCTTGCAGTGTCTTGATGGCAGAGATCGGACGTCTACCACATTGTGGTAGACCTGCCACTTTTTTGAACATCTATCACTCAAGTTCTGGAATCTACCACATATTCTCGTTTTTGCTTGGTTTTATTTTTGCTCGACATAATTTTCTTAATTTTAAGAGTAAAAATTGTCCAACACTAAACACTATAAAATATAATCAATGCAAACGTCAAGCTGTGAGGTTGTACGTTATTGTGCTCTGAATTTGGCTTTCTATTTGCTAAGTTCATTGTGCTAATTCTGAGTTAAAGTAGTGATAAAAAGTGCTTATGAGCATCTTAGTGTGAAATAATTGAAGCTAAGTGAAAGTTATTGTGTTTTATATTAAACTAAATTTAATTAAATTTCACTAGCATACATTCTAATTTTGCCGAGTCG
>NW_023473121.1:0-3873 GCF_013731165.1 Rhagoletis pomonella
TACATATGTACATACATATTGGTAGCTATTATTGGCAATAAAAAAAATAAAATTTATTACTTTCTGATCGATTCTTAATGCTGTATCAAAACAATATTTGCATTTTTGCATTAGGTGATTAATGTTTACATTTTTCCGAGTATTCATAGAAAAACAGAAGTAGATATGTACTCGTATATAGAAATATTTACATTTTTACAATCGAAAGTTATGTATTTACTCCCCACTGAGAATTACATTTTAACGCAATAAATTATTTACGAAGCTCACCAAATTTTTTTGCTCGTTATCCACTTGCACTTGGAGCCCATTTAAATTTCCATTTCCATTGAATTTTGAAAGCTTTTAGTTGTATCTAAAAAGTTATCGGACTTTGATTTTTAGTAATTTAGTTGATTTTCTTCGTCTGCGTGCTTCCCCTTGGGAAGATATTGTACTATATTTTCTATATTATTTGTATGTATGTATGAGTATATGTAGATTTTCCGAACACATATGTATGTATATACATATGTATGTATTTTACAAATAATTTTTTATTTTCTAAATATAATTTTCAACGGCACATGTGTTTCACTTTTAGCATCGCGTGACATTAAACAGCCGCCGCATGTGCGGAGATAGCTGGCGCCTAAAGCGCTGTCAGACCCGTTGGCAGCCCATTAGCTGTTCGAATATGTACTCAAGCGAGGCGAGGAAACAATGTAAATTAAGCGGTATATGTATACGGAATAAACATACTTATGTACCCTGCAACAGATCTTTCGAAGTTTTCAAGAAAACTTAATTTTTGATACTTCTTAAAAAAAGTGTCAAATATAATCATTTTCTTATTCAATTTAGAAGTTCATCAAGGTTGATGCATAAAAAAGGTTTTCAGTAAAATTTAAAAAAAGTGACGCTCTGAGTTAAAATTTTGTCATCTGGTTTATACACGTGTATGTACATTAGGGTGTTTTTTTTTTGCGAATATTTTTTTTTTCACTCCTACCTCGAAATTTTGTGGAAAACGCCTAAAGAAAAAATCCCTGAAAATTTGAACCCTTAATATTAACATAAAGTACTCGCCCAAGGTGTGCAAAGAATTCCCAAATAAAATACACGCCAACTTTGATTTGTTTGTCAAAACTCTACGGCTCAGAGGCATTTTATGGTATTATTATGGCCAATGACGGATTTTCTTTAGAATAGAATACTCTACGAAAGTTTCCTCTGCGGCGTAACCCTAACTCCCACCAGCGAGTTAGTACGGGTCACCAAACCCAATATTTTGATTAAATTCCCGTTTTTTTGCACCTATTTCGTAAATAACAAGAATTACAGAAAAAATTGATATGACAAATTTTTATTCAAAATTTAAAAAAAAAATAACAATTATATTTAATTTTTATTTCATAAATCCAAAATAGCAATTATTATTTAATTTTATCTAAATAATCTGCAAATAACAGATCTTTATATTATATGTCTTAGATAAGAGTTATTGAAGACTTATATTTATAAAAGTCATCAATAAAAACCAGTTAGTGACTTACTTTTAAAAGTCATCAATATAAATCAGTCACCGACTTTTATTTTTTAAGTCATACGTCAATTTTCGCAGTTAAGAAGGTGTTGGAGAACAAAAGTTTACAAGGACTTATACAAATGACTGTTATAAGTATGATTTAAAAAATAAAAGTCAGTGACTGATTTTTATTTATGACTTTTATAAATAGAAGTCTTCAATAACTATTATCTGAGACATTTAATTTAAAAATCCAAAATAACTGTTGTTTGTAGATTATTTAGATAAAAATCAAAAATAATTGTTATTTTGGATTTATGAAATAAAAGTCAGGTAATGAAAGTCTAAAAATAACTGTTAAAGAGTGATTTTTTAATAAAATTTTTAACTGTTGCGGTCCGTGATTAGAACGATGAGCTGTATGACGATATATGGACCCAAATGCTCCAGCTCTGGCATAGGCAGAGGAAGGCCTCCTTTGCGATGGAAAACCAGCTGGAGAAGTACTTGGCTGTACTTGGCATTTCCAATTGGGGTCAGTTGACATAAAAAGACAGATTTATTAATAAGCTATAGCTGAGTAGTTGGAGCGGCGCACTACCACTCGGTATGACCCGAATTTGATCTCTGGTCCGAGCCACATTAAATTATAAAAAGTGGTTTCTAAACAGTGGTCTGCCCTAGGCAGGCAATGGCAAGCATCACAGTGTATTTCTGGCTTAAAAAAATCATCTCATAAAACCATTTGCCATTCGGAGGCGGCGTGCAGGTCCCTCCATATGCGTAACAACAACAAGGCAAAAACTTTTTTGAAAAATAATATTTAATCAATAATTATACTGACCTTAAATATTATTATCAACCTTCACAAAGCATTAAGAAATTTTTGTTCTTGAAAATATTTAATTTCAAGGGCAATTTCAAGGCGATTTCATACATACATACAAATAAAGTGGTAGGGGTGGTACAGAAATAAAAAATTGCCTGTATTTTGTTGTTGCTGCAATTTTCAGCTACTCTTCTCTCCAGGAAGCAAAGGAAAAGAAAATTCAAATACTCTCACTATCTGAACACTCACTTCAGCAAAATATAAAATTTTAAGAAATTTTGAGAGATTTATTATATGAATTTTCCTTTCAATAAAGACACTAAGCTTGCATATACATACTTTCATTTTCGAAGGAAATTTATATGGCCTCGACTCTGCATTGCCTCAACTTACCAGCAAAGTAATGAAAATTAATTAAAAACGAATTCATGCCACTAAATTAAAGGGAGCGAATCAATTAATGTTATTGAAATGAAATAAAGTAATAAATTATGTATATACTACTTATATGTACATATGTACATACATAAGTGTATATTATGTATTTATGTCACATTTGGTACAAAAATCGAATGTGTATACATAAATTGCTGGAATGAGCAGTATTGGTGTTGTCCTTGAACGCTTTGCAGCGTGAAGTTCACTTGTGAGCGAAGAAGCGAGCAAGCAAAACAAAAATCAACAAAACAAATTAGAAATGTAAGCTTTTGAAGGAGAATGAGAATTTATGGCATGTATTTGGTATGAAACGAAGGAGCATAGAGGAACCGAATTTAGCAACCAAATTGGATTAAATAGGCGCCGAATTGGGTGTGTATGGCAAAAAGAGAGAAGCGATGAAAGCGAAAGTGAGCTGATTGATGTCAACACCGATACGATTAGTTTGTGAAGGGCACTTAGGGGGATAATATTGTATGAGATGAAGTAAGGTCAGTGATGCTAGCAGCATTAAAACAAAGGTGCGACAGACGTAGTGGATAGAGAGCGAGGATATAATGATATGTGCACAAATAAATGGGCATAGTACACAACTACAGAATGCATGTTTATGTCTGGTGTGGAGACAAATTTCCACTTTCGTAAATATGTACATGTACAAGGTGAAAATGAAAATTTGTTTTCTCAAAACAATAAAATATAAAAATCAAATTTGGAAAAGATAAGAACTAAATCAAATAGGTAGAGAATAGTCCATACAAATTATAAAATATTTTTTTTACCAAAATGTAAAAATTAAAAGAAAATTTAATTAAAAAAGACAAATCAAATAGTATCCTAAAAATTTTATGAAATTAAAGTATATATTTTTCTTATTAAAATAATAAAATTTAAAAATTTAATAAAATGAAATTAATAAATGAAAAAGAAATTAAATTAAACACAGCAGAAATAAAAAATATTTTTAAAAATTAAATAAAACTAAATATCGTTTCTTTTTCTGAAAATAATTAAATCTAAAAATCAAATTAGGAAAAGAGAAAAATTAAATGCAAATTGTGGAAAATAGTACTTACAAATAAAATAAAATTATAAAACA
>NW_023473122.1:0-3873 GCF_013731165.1 Rhagoletis pomonella
CAAACTGTATCTTAGGCGGTTTTTCGTATTCTGTTGACCAGAAGATTACGCCAATCGAGCTGAGAGCAACCGGACGTGACGTCAACAAATACCAGAATGAGAGAGCAAGACGAACTCGACAAGAAAAAGAGTAAAGGTCATATTATGCATACTTCGCATAACTTCGCACAACCATTTGTATCAGTGCTATAGAAATGTAACTTAAGAAAATGTGAGGCAAAGTCAAAACTCAACAGATCTGTAAGTTTATAAAAGTTCTGCTAATTTCTGAGTAATGGATGTAATACATACAAAATACCAAAAAAGTACATACGAAATTAAAGTTTGAAGTTTATGCGAAGTTGTGCGAAGTTATATGAAGTATGCATAATCAGATCATAAGCATCGAACAAAAGGCAGTGTTGCCAAGTTTGGAATTAGAAAAGCACCAAAGTTTTATTGGTGTATTTTATATACTTTATATGCATACATAAATTTATTGTACGGATGCCAATTCAAATTAACAAAAATCAATATTTCTTTCACGACGGTCGATTTCTTTTGGCTTGATTGAAGTTGCTGCCACATTTTTTGTTGTCGATTATGATTGTCACTGTGCCATAATTTTGTTTCTATTTTTGGTAACTTGCTTACCACACTTACGATTACTATAAATTTTGCATACATTTTTTTTAAGGATTACACATTTGGTGACTTCAAACTAAAAACATAAGCACGAAAAACGCAACTGGCACCAAACTCAAAAATTTTCGCGTTTCGAATACGCACTAAATTGGTACGAAAAACACCAAGTTGGCCACAGTGCATGTAAACAAAAGTATTGTATGACGTCAGCGAATGGGTGGTTGCTGTCTAATCGAAGAAGAGAGGGTTAGCGGCCCGCGAATGACGCCATCTTCATTTCCGGCATCGTGACTACGAATGGACTCTCAGGAAGAAGACATATCCAGTTTGAGTTTATTAGTTAATATTAAGGCTCGAACCCTTTTGAACGTTTTGTTCATACCTCTGCGTCTTCCATCATAAAATATGATGTCATTATGTAGAATACTGAGGAGCCAAAACCACGAAGATACCCATAAATGAGGTCACTTAAGAATGTATATTTTTACGCAGACTACCAGATATTTTATATATATATGTCGCCTTTTAATTGCCCTTTTCTCTTTTCTTGTTCTTTCTTGTTCGATTCTAAATTAAAGGCAAAGGGTGAGAAAAATGTGTGTTCGTTTCTTAAAATCTCACACTCTTGTAAGGCAAATAAGGCACCTTTTCTGCCCTTTGAAGCTTTGTCAGGGGAGATGGTTGCCCTGAAAATCAGATGGTTGCTTAAAACGATAATATGATGAAATTTGTGATCTGGGCAAGGACAAGAACGCAAAACATGCATTTTCAAAGGGTTGAGTGTAACATCAAACACATTTTGCACCGTGCAAGGTCAAAATTTTTTTGTAGACACGAAATCACCATAAGTTATTAATGAGAATAGCGTATCCCATTATTTTTTCTGATTTTTTTTTGTATTTTTTTTTGTTTCTTTATAAAATGTGACCTCTCGCTTATCAATAAACAGATGCTTCTGTCTACCAAATTGGAAGAAAGGGCTCCGTTTTTTTTAGAATTACACATTGAAAAATAGTCAAATTACTTAAAATCACCTAATTATGGAGACTTTTTTCCTTCAAATGTTGAAGCTTCTCAAGTTAAACACTGTTTTTATTTGAAAAGCTGGTTTTTGGTTTAAATTTATACAGCCCGTTGTCAAAATTGTATGTATATCTTCTTTTTTCGTTAAGTCTTTCAGAATCGGCGACAATATACCATACCCGTCGACGAACTAAAGAGTCTGTGAGCTCTATAACCATTGCCGGCGAACGGATAAAGAAAAAAAACGGTTTTACAAAAAAAAAAAACTTTATACACTATGGTAAATGGCCTACGCAGGCCACCACTGCTGGCACTGCTGGATAGTCATTTACTATCAAGACGAGTCATTTATATTTTATCTGTTCTCTCATAACAATCTATATAACAATTTTGGATTCATACTAAATTAAAAAATATTTATAGACACAATTTCATCATTATCCTCTACCCTAAGTACATGTACCCTCAGTACAGAATATGTCAAAAAATTGCTTTTATTATTCTACGCCGTCGCACTACTATTTTTTTTTTAACAGAACTTTATGTATGTTCAAATCGAAAAGTAGATATCAAGTATACAAATATGTACATTTGTCGTCGACTCCGGAACGACTTAAACCGTATACCTGTAGCCCCTATCTACATAAATTCAAACAAAAAATTGTCTAAAGAAACATTATTTTTAACCAGATAACCTGATACAGAGGCAAACGTGACCAACCACAGTATATTTTGTTTCAAAATGCGTTACTTTTCCCTGCAGGGTGCATTATTACTATTACCCTGTGTTTAAAAAAATAAAAAATGTATGTAAAAAACGCTGGCAACGGCAGTAAATGCAATTAGAAGCAATCGACGCTTTTAAATGGTTGGGAGAAATTTCTCCGCCTTTCACTGGTAGATATCTACATACATACATATCTAGGCAAGCAAACACTCAGCCAGATATGATAGCAAAGCAGAAATAAGCAAATTCACCACACTGGAAATGTGTTCAAATTTCCAGTGCTGAGTGCGTCGCTAATGGCAGAGAGTTGCACACCAATGTATTTGTACCACTGCTTCTTTTGTTGGATTTCCAACCCATGCAAGAGTGTGTGTGTCAAAGTAAGCTGGGGGGTGCACCCGGTTGTATGAGTGAACGAGCGCGCGCCTGCATTTTAGTGAGCATATTGCAAGGGGCGGCAACCGGCGCCATAGTAAAGGAGTAATTTTGATTGAATGATGGTTTGCGTGCGTTTGTGTTTGTATGCGTTCAATGCGGATAGTCAAAAACGTTTTTGAGTACATAGAATAAAAAATGTGAAAATGTTGGTGTGAGCATAAGTGTAAAGGAGTGCGAAAAGTGCACAATTAAATATGTGCCAGCAATTGATGAGTGCGAAGAGCGTAGAAATAAGGCGTTATGTCGAAGAGTAAGGGACATTTACACTTTTTTAATTGCGGATTATTTGTTGGGAATTTTAAAACGCTTATATTATTGCTGTTATTACTAATTGTCGCTGCAAAGACAAATATTTTAATTGACATCAAAGATAATCATTTATTTTTGTTACCAGTAAGAAAAGATTTTTTGTGATTTTAATTATTTTTAGTTCAATATATATATGTATATCACTTTTATTATTTTTTATTTAATAATTCTCATTCATTAAAGAGTTCAGCGCCACTGCCAGTCAGACAGTCATTTTGGACTTTCTCCAATCCACCACCCAACTCACTCAAGTAATCTCACTTACACAGTCTCACCAATTCTAGCTTGTTGTTGTACGCACAAACCAATTAGAGGAATCCGCTCTCGCTTACAAGTGCAAGTGGAGCACATAACTTGTGCACGGCAAGTATAGTCTTCACACTCGCACTTTATTCCAAAACGCTTGCCTGCATTTAGTCGCATCTAAATTGTTATTGTCGCTATTTGGTTTTTGTTGTTGCCGCTTCTGCAAGTCGTATTGGTGGCGATGCATACGCACACATACCTCGCGACTGTTGCACTTCAGTGAATGGACGTACACTCAGACGGATGTGACTGGCTAACCGGCCGGCCTGCCTTCCTCCCTCGGAGATGGTTTGCTTCTCTGGACTAGAGGCTCACATGTACATGCAAGCGCGTGAGATACTTTTTTTTTCCTACCACCTCATACATATTGTTATATGTATGTATGTACATATGTATGCATGTGCACCACAAACCGGTCTGGTGCGCGCTTAGTGTGCTGGTGTAGG
>NW_023473123.1:0-3873 GCF_013731165.1 Rhagoletis pomonella
CTGGATCGGCTGAGTTCACCTCAGCCTTTGACAAAACCCACCTCATAAATGGCGCCCGAGCAGGGACCCAGCTCTGCAGGCGCATGTGCAAAAAATTTTACAAGCACCAACACTGCGGAAGCGGGCTCGCCGAACACACCACAACCAACAGATGACACACGCGCCAGCGAGAGCAAAACCAATACGCTGAACGTCGACTCCCTCAGCTGGATATACCTGTTAAAGAAGGAGAAGTTGATAGAAGAGTGCAAGCGACATCGAATTTTCGTAGAGGGATACACAGTCGCCGACCTGCGCAACGCACTGAGCGCATATGTAAAGGCAAAGCGCAACCGCAAATCAACGGAGGATTTACTGAGAGACCTAGAAGAAGAGATCAAAGCAGAAGAGGACAGGCCAGTAAAGTTGCAACCCAGCACTATTCCCACCGTCCGGATCGACAACTGTAGTCCACAGCCAGGAGAAATGAAGCGCACAGCATCAAAGCGTAATGAGATCAGCGACGCCGAGCTGATGAATACTGTCCGTCGATGGGACGTGCACTTTGCAGGGGGCGACACGCTACACGACTTCCTGGAGAGAATCGAAGAACTAGCCGAGTGCTACCGCATCCCACTGGACAGCCTCCTCCCAACCCTACCTGAAGTACTGCGCGGGAAGGCCCTCCAATGGTTCCGCGTGCGAAAGCTACAAATCCACTCGTGGGCAGCATTCCGTACAGAAGTTGAGCGGTTCTTCCTCCCCAGGCGACACATGAGCCAGCTTGAAGAAGCCATCCGGCAGCGACGTCAGCAGAGCCGAGAGAAAGCCAAAGATTATATCTTGGCCCTACAAACACTGATACGCCAACACCCGACTATGTGCGGAGATGATCACCTGGAGCGCATATACGATGGCTTGCGCGTGGAATACCGCCTGTTTGTCAAACGGGGAGAGTTCAAGACGATCGAGGAGCTGATGGATCTCACTGATGAATATGAGCTTCTGAAAGGCGAGGAGGCCAGGAATGCCAGACAGGCAGCTCACAGCCTAGCTCCCCTAGAAGAGAGGTACAACAGAGAGGAATCCTGCTGGCGGTGCAAGGGACGCGGCCACCTCCGCTTCCGATGCCGAAGGACGAAAAGACTATTCTGCTCTAGGTGCGGCCGAGATATTGTTCTCTCCAGAGATTGTTCGTGCAACACTGCCACCGTGAAGCCGCCCCGCAAAATACGCGGCACCAGAACAGTTCCGATAGCCGCCGCCCCTGTGGATACTAACATTCAACCAGGAGGAAAAGTAGATGGTCGCTACTATATCGATGTGAGCATCGAAGGTATGCGCATACGAGCGCTACTAGACACCGGCGCAACGCTCACCTACATC
Source organism: Rhagoletis pomonella (assembly GCF_013731165.1). Classification (NCBI taxonomy): domain Eukaryota; kingdom Metazoa; phylum Arthropoda; class Insecta; order Diptera; family Tephritidae; genus Rhagoletis; species Rhagoletis pomonella. The sequence continues at coordinate 1,366 of NW_023473123.1, forward strand.
GACGAATCTATACGTCAACACCTAGAAGAGAGGAAAATCCAACCCCAACCTACTCACCGAAACGTACAACTGGCCGATCAAACATGCGTCTCCAGCTTGTACACGTATCCAGTAAGAATAACGTTTAACGAGCGAGCGACAACAACACTTGCTTCGGCACTCCCAAATCTCGCAGAACGCATGATCCTGGGGATGGACTTCCTCAGAGACAGAGGAATTGTCCTTATGCTGGACGGACAATCACTGCCCGCAGCCATCCCGCGAACGACAGATGCACCATCCCAGCTGTGCGCCCTGATCGAGAGAGAACACCTGAGCAAGGAGCAGAATAACCAACTGGCCGAATTCCTGACACACCACAAGAAGACCTTCAGCGGAATCACCGGACCCAGTACCGCTGCCGAGCATGTGATCACTCTCAAACACAACCGGCCGCTGAAGCAGCGCTACTACCCCCGCAACCCGGCTATGCAGCAGGTGATCAACGCTGAAGTCGATGAGCTGCTGGCAGCTAAGCGGATCGAACCATCAAAGAGCGCGTACAGCTCACCGATTGTCCTAGTTCGGAAGAAGCAAGGAAGCTGGAGGATGTGCATAGACTACCGCCAGCTCAACGCTGCCAGCGAACCAGACGCATACCCACTGCCCCAGATTGGAGCAATCCTCGACCAACTCAGAGAAGCGAAGTACATATCCACCATTGATTTGAAAAACGGCTACTGGCAGATACCCCTAGCCAAAGGATCTCGGCCATACACCGCCTTCACCGTCCCAGGGAGGGGGCTGTTCCAGTGGAAAGTCATGCCGTTTGGATTACACTCCGCTCCAGCGACATTCCAGCGCGCTCTCGACGCGATTCTCGGCCCGGAACTTCAGCCGAAGGTATTCGCGTATCTAGACGACATCATCGTCCTAGGAGACACCTTCGACGAGCACATGAGCAACCTACGAGAAGTGTTCGAACGCCTCCAGCGGAAGATGATGCAGGTGAACTTCGACAAATGTAGCTTTGTGCAACAGAAGCTCCACTACCTCGGCCACATCGTCAGCTCCGAGGGCATACACACTGATCCTGCAAAAATATCCGCCGTACGAGAAATGCCAGCGCCTCAGAACATCCGAGAGCTTCGTAGATTCCTCGGCCTCGCATCATGGTACCGCCGCTTCGTCGCCGACTTTTCCACGAATTCAGCACCACTCAACCAACTGTTGAAGAAAGGCCAGGCTTGGGTATGGGGCACACCACAATCAAATGCATTCCTGACATTAAAAGAGAAACTCACGAGCGCGCCGGTACTCTGCTGCCCCGACTTCAACCGCCCCTACTTCCTCCAAACCGACGCCAGCGGAGAAGGGCTCGGAGTAGTCCTGTTCCAACGCCACTCCGACCACGAGAGAGTCGTGGCATACGCCAGCCGAAGCCTAAACAACCTGGAGAAGCGTTACTCAGCCACCGAACAAGAGTGCCTCGCCGTGCTATGGGGGATCCGCAAGATGAGACCGTACCTGGAAGGATATCACTTCACCGTAATCACCGACCACCACTCACTAAAGTGGCTACACTCGCTGCAGAACCCGTCCGGGCGACTGGCCAGATGGGCGCTCGAACTCCAGCAGTATAATTTTGACATCGAATACCGTAAGGGATCACTGAACATAGTAGCGGACGCACTCTCGCGATGCCCACTAACAACTACCGATGACGGAGCAGACACGCTCCACACCGTGGAAACCAGCGCCAGCGATTGGTACGAGAGGAAACTGAAGGTGGTACAGCAACAACCTAGCCGCAACCCGGACTACCAAATCATTGACAATAGACTGTTCCGCCACATCGCGCCGCGCAACAAGCTCTCCCGCGCACCTCAATGGAAGCTCTGCATTCCCACCAGTCGTAGACCAGACATCCTGCAAGAAGTGCATGACGCCGCAGCGGCCGGCCACTTAGGTGTCAAGAAGACTCTCAAACGAGCGCAGCAGAATTACTATTGGCCTGGGATGTACCGCGACGTACTCAAGCACGTGAAAAGATGCCTGCCCTGCGCCGAGTATAAGGTGGAACAAAGACGCCCAGCAGGATTGATGGCCACCATGCAGTGCTCACGCCCATGGGAGATCGTCACGGCCGACTTCGTCGGACCACTGCCACGCTCCAAACAAGGAAACACGTGCCTCCTCGTCCTGGTCGACAAGTTCTCCAAATGGGTTGAACTAGTCCCCGTACGCCAAGCAACCACCGCAAACGTCATCAAAGCACTCCAGGAGAGAGTCATCTACAGGTTCGGCTGCCCCGCCGTCTTTCTCAGCGACAACGGGAAACAATTCGTGGGCAAAGCGCTAGCAGCATTCCTCGGCGAACATCGCATAGAACATAAGTTCACCGCAGCATACGCCCCCCACGAAAACCCGACCGAGCGAGCCAATCGAGTAATAAAAACCATGATAGCCCAGCGCTCAAGGACGGATCACCGCACCTGGGACCAGGAGCTCCCCCAGATCGCCTTCGCT
>NW_023473124.1:0-3326 GCF_013731165.1 Rhagoletis pomonella
TTTCCGTTAATTTAAATTCAGTTCAGTTTGACACTTTTCAGGATTTTGCCAGAAAAAATTCTTCTGACTAAATCTGACTACTTCGGACTGATGAGAGTCACTCTCACTGACTGTTGCTCTCTCATTTTTGCTGTCATTTCCGAGTTAAGGAACGCTTTTTGGACTAAATCTGACTACTTCGGACTTTTTCTGACTATTTCTGGGAGATAAGGAACGCTCCTAATATATGCCCGTTCCATTATTTATTGAGGAAAGAGTGAGGCAACAGGCTGTGAAGTATCAAAAATGTCAAAATTCCTTGGACACACACGTTTTCTTGAGAGCTGCATACAGGGCTTAACAGAAGTACTTAAAACGTATCAGTTTGGCAATTTAAACACTGTTGAAGTTGATTGCCGGTATTCTTCTTGCTAGCGCCTGCAACTATACTTCTTATTTACTACCGCCGGCAGCTGTATGCAATTGTTGTTGTCAGCTGTGAATCGCTATCTCAATTTACACAGACGAACGAGAGCACAAAGCGTGTTGCCCGAGCACGAGCAACTCGGTGCCCCTCTCCTTTCCTCGTCACGCTCTCTCCTACAAACGTCGAGTTGCGGCAACAAAAATCGCCGTGTGTAAATGAAACAATTTTATAGTGGTTTTACGTTCTTTGGCAAATTACGCTCTGTTAGCCATAAGTACCTACCAGCGATGCCAACTTGCGGGGAATTCTCCGATTTACGGGTAATTTGTCTCGTTGCGGGAATCGGGGAATTTCTGCCTTTTGCAGGGGAATTCAGACTATTTGATTTTAGATCATTAAATAACTTATCTCCCTAGAGTGCAGAGTACTTTTTGTAAAATTTTATTTTTAGTCACAATTTCAACTCTGCCGATTTCGCATGAATATTACTAACATTCATTTATATATACATATTAAATAATGCAATTACACAAGGCAACAGCGATTTTGTTGCGGCTGTTGATAGAACTCAATACTGTATATAAATCTTTTGAGATTGATATTTCCTCCTCAAAGCACACTTTCATTATAATAATAATAATAGATTGGCGCTTACACATATGTTAGTGTTTAGCCGAGCTTCTCCTCCGATTTGTGGCGTGCACCTTGATGTTGTCACACAAAGCGGAGGGATCTACAGTTTTACGCCGACTCCGAACGGCGATTGTATTTTTATGAGAAGCTGTTTTTCATGACAGAAATACACTCGGAGGTTTGGCATTGCCTGCCGAGTGACGACCGTTGTTAAGAAAAATCCTTTATTTTTTTTGCGATGTCGCTTTGACCAGGGCTTGAACCCAGGTGATGCGGAGTGGAAGCGCGCACTGCTTACCACTACACCACAGCGGCCGACTTCAGACACTTTCATTACACTTCTTAATTATACTTATAAGTAAGTAAAAGAAATAGAACTAGTTTGTTATATGGTTTCCCATGTAACATTGTAAGCATTGAATAAACTAACCGTTTTGATATAACTCTAAAATCTTATATCCATAATGGTTTTCCATTACAGTTTGTGTATTTGTTAAGATTATTATTTTTTGTTAAAACCTCTGAATTAATCTGTAAGACAATTTGTTTTTGTTGACTAATTTTTTATTTGAAATAAAGAAATATTAAAGCTGTTTTTGAAAGACTTTTTGTGCTGATTACGAATCCGTAAGTATAAAGTTTCCTTCAGGTCCAGATTTTGTGAAAACTAGGTCAAACTGTCAAAAAATCGCGTTTATTGCAATATTTGAAAAGGTCTAGCAAAAAAAAAACAAAGGTGATAGAATCTTCCACTTAGGCTTGAATTAAAGATATAAATAAATTAAGTAATAATAAAATTAAATTGACTTCTAAAAATGAGAAGTAATAAGTTAAAAAATTTTATTATTTGTTGAATTTTTATCAGTTTTGCCCAAAGTTGTTTATTTTGACTTATATGGCATATGTTTTACAATAAGATATAATTTATAAAAAAATTAGTGACAAAAATTTAAATTTAAATATTGTATGTACATTAGTAAATAAATTCAAGCAATTGAATTAAAAATTTTTATTTTTTTTTTTTTTGGAATCATGCCAGTGCGGGGAATTTCACCGAAAATCGGGGAATTTCGCGGTGGTCAACGGGGAGAGAGATAAAATGAGTTGGCATCCCTGGTACCTACATATGTATACATGAACCAAAAAGACAAGATCACGCGGGCAGGAGAGTAGCCCGTTAGAATCGCATTAAGCAAAAAAGTTGAACGATTTTGACATTAGCCGTTTGTTTACATTTCTTCGTTGTTTACAATTTGGTGGTGGCTTTTTACTGCAATTTTCTTCATTTTCGCTTGTGACAACGTGTGTACACATAAGATAAAGAATAATTTAACACAACGGCATGATTTATAGAAGAATTTGCATAATAAAAATGAGTTTTCATGCGTTCAACAATTTCGCGGTTTTCTCCGTTCTCTTCGGCACCCTGAAATTGTGCATATGGAAACTGTGCATACGAAATAATGCATATGAAAAAAACCGAAATAATGCATACGAAAAAAAACCGAAATAATGCATATATGCACAGTTTCGGTTGAAAACCGAAATAATGCATATGAAAAAAACCGAAATAATGCATATATGCACAGTTTCGGTTGAAAACCGCAATAATGCATATTAGAAAAACCGAAATTATGCATATGCACTCTTTCGTTTGAAAACCGAAATAATGCATATGAAAAAAACCGAAATAATGCATATATGCAAAGTTTCGGTTGAAAACCGAAATAATGCATATGAAAAACCCGAAATAATGCATACATGCACACTTTCGTTTGAAACCCGAAATAACGCATATGAGAAAAACGAAGTAATGCATACATGCACAGTTTCGGTTCAAAACCGAAATAACGCATATGACAAAAACCGAAGTAATGCATACATGCACAGTTTCGACTCAAAACCGAAGTAATGCATATGACAAAAACCGAAATAGTGCATACATGAAAACGAACTTCTCTCTAAGTAGGCGGCCTTCGGCCGCGCTTAGGGATTATAACCCTTACTAAGTAGAATTCTCCTTTCTGTGTTGCCGGAAAAGGGGGCCGGAAGTACTTTTGCGCAGAACTTCTTTCTGCGTAGGCGGCCTTCGGCCGCGCTTAGGGATTATAACCCTTACTAAGTAGAATTCTCCTTTCTGTGTTGCCGGAAAAGGGGGCCGGAAGTACTTTTGCGCAGAACTTCTTTCTGCGTAGGCGGCCTTCGGCCGCGCTTAGGGATTATAACCCTTACTAAGTAGAACTCTCCTTGCTGTGTTGCCGGAAAAGGGGACCGGAAGTATTTTTGC
>NW_023473124.1:3426-3872 GCF_013731165.1 Rhagoletis pomonella
AACCCTTACTAAGTAGAACTCTCCTTTCTGTGTTGCCGGAAAAGGGGACCGGAAGTATTTTTGCGCAGAACTTCTTTCTGCGTAGGCGGCCTTCGGCCGCGCTTAGGGATTATAACCCTTACTAAGTAGAATTCTCCTTTCTGTGTTACCGGAAAAGGGGGCCGGAAGTACTTTTGCGCAGAACTTCTTTCTGCGTAGGCGGCCTTCGGCCGCGCTTAGGGATTAACACCCTTACTAAGTAGAATTCTCCTTTCTGTCTTCCGTTGAGACCTCTTCAAATTTTAGCGTACTTGTGGGAGCTCGTTGCTCGAAAAAATCATAGTTTACACACTCTATATTGGTATGTATTTCCAAAATGCTGTCCACGAAAAAATTGTTTAGGTTTTCCGCAATTTCAAAGCTGTCTACGTAGTTGGTGTTATTTATTATCACTTCCCCAATATTTT
>NW_023473125.1:0-3872 GCF_013731165.1 Rhagoletis pomonella
ATTTGCCAATTTAGCCGGTTCGTCCAAAAAGTTCTGGCAACACTGCTGGTTATTGTATTTGATACAGAATTTCTCTGCCTGATACCTATGCATGCCTACCCTTTGCAATGGGAGCACGTACTCTTCACAAATTTGAAATCGTATTTTTGTATTTCGTGCAATCCGTGCATCGTGCAAGACTTCGAGAATACCCCTAATTTTTTATATCTTTTTAGGTCTTTGGATGACTTTGGCAAGGCTTTGTAATTGTCCCGATACATTCCAGTTTTTTGATAAATTTCGATAATTTGATACATGTCGACAATTCAATGAATTTTAAAAACACTAAATTCCGATAACTCAACAAAATTCGATAATTCGACTAATTTCGATAATTTTCGACAAAGTTTCATAACTGTGCCTTTCGAGGAAAATTTATGTATCTCGATATAAATCGATAGCCTTTGGGTACAACTATAAATTTCGATAACTCGGTAAATTTTTTCCAGCTCTATATTTTAAGAATGCTATTGACAAGTTTCGATAATTCGTTACGCTCTGGAAATACGATAAAATTCGGCAAGTAGTAATAACTCGATAAACTTATATAACCTTGAAATTTCGATAAATCGATATATTTTGAAAAATACAAAAGCTTCGATTCGATAAATCAACAAATTTCAGTAAATCAAAAAATATCGATAACTCGATAATAAATATCGATAATTATATCAATGATGATAATTTAATAAGAATCGATAACTTGATAAATTTCATTAAATATACAAATTCTGATAATCCCATACATTTTTATAACTTGATAACACAGTGCAACACTCAAAAAGTTATGGGAATGAGACCAATTGCATTTATTAAATGAGGTTAAAATATGAATAAATACCAAAGCATTTGTAAAAGTTTGTTCCCATTTCCTTTTTATATCGATTTGAAGTTGTGAATTTAAGGTTCAAAAATAAACAAGTATGTATTTACACACAATATTTTTTTTTGGTTTCGCTCACAAATTTCATACCTATACATATGTATAGGTACATATGTATCAGGGTTGTTGCGAATATTATTCCGAAATAAAAGTCCTTTCCGGATAATAAACAAACCGCTTATCCAAATTAAACAAGTTTGGTATCAAGTGAAAGGACTTAAATAGCTCTAAAACTGAAATGTCTAAACGAGGAAAGGCACATATTGCAAAATATAAATATAAAAAATATTAATTAATTACCATAGAACAAACCTTGTATCAGGTATATATGCCTTTCTTTAGTATAGAATTATAAAAAAATATTAATAGAGGTCGTTCGTTATTTCTGTTTAAAAGCTATTTCAGCCCTGTTTCATATGATACCAATTTTTTTTTTAATGTGGACAGACGGTCTGCTTTTTATCTGGAAATAACTTTTATTTCGGAACAATATTCGCAACAACCCGGATATGTATGTATATCGATAGTCCTCTGCAATAACAACACCGTTGAAAACTCAAAAAATAAAAGCTTATAGTACTGTTATGTAGCTCACGACTCTCAACATTGCCTAATCCATGTTTAATCCTTACTAGAGTAAGTAGTAATCTTAGGGATCTTAGGATTAGGTACTTGAGCCACTTAACAGTAGTAAGAGTTTCGATTATCTGAATTTTGGAGTGTGTCGTTATTGCAGAGGACCGTCGATTTGTAGATATATACATACATACATACATAATTAAAATGTTTTCACTTGAACATTGAGCTGTGTCAAAATTTCCTCAAATCCCCTTTCCTTCCCGCTCCGTTAATTTTGGAAAATGTGTTTTTAAATTATACGTTCTCATTGGGATCTTATTTCGTCAACTTCAAATTGAGATAAAAAAGAAATGGTAACCAATCTTTTTAAACCCTTTGGTACATTTTCATTATTTGACCAGCTTAATCAAATGCTGTTAGTCCGATTGCCATCACCTCCAACTTTTTGAAATTTGTTGCACAGTGTATAAATTTCGACAACTCAATAAACATTGATCTATTTAAACAATTCGATACGTTGTGATAACTGAATAAACATAGATAACTCGATAAATGTCGATAACTATAAAGTTTGATGATTCGATAAATTTCGACAACGAAATTTTTTATGACTGAATTTATTTTGATTCTCATCGAAGAATTTGAATACTTTTTTTTACCCTTTCAGTTACTATTATTATCATTATCGTCTTTATCTTCAACTTTACCTTCACTTTTTTTGTCTTATTCGTTTTTATAATTTGTTTCTTCATCATCACAATTATCTTTATGACAAAGTTGCATTTCAAATACGAAGTAAAACAAAATGCGAAAGCCACTCAAATTGGACAGGTTGCAACAACAACGACAATTTTGGCGCAATTTTCGACCAATTTAGACACCATAAAAACTCTCCTTATCCATCGAAGGCGGAAAAAATTCATGTTAGCATATTAATGTATAGATGGTTTTCAATTATTTTCCAAGATTTTTTTCTGGCGCGGATCGAAATTCCTATCCGGCGGCCTGAAAAAGAGTATGCCATCTGCTCAGTGCATTGGTTTTATTATTGATATAAAGGATCCGTTTGGCTAGATTTTCCAGCATAAGTAAAGTGCTGCTCCTTTAAACATGGTATCTACTCCATTTGATACTTCCTCTCCTGAAGTGTAGTTACCATCAGATATGTATGTATATGCAGTAGCAACCCTGCAGGAAATGTGTCTACCTATAAGCTAACTTTATGTTGATTAGGAAGGAGGTAAAAGTCACTTATTATCTGTATATTTTCTTTGACGAAAGCTAACTATATTTCTATGGCGATGGCCGCGAAATAGTCAAGGGTGGTTTACCTCTGCATTAGATGTAGTCAATGGTGGTTACCTCTGCATTTGATGCAACTAACTTGTAACAAACTTCTTTTGGACATAAAATATCAATAGAAAAACAAAATATTTTCTTATATTTTTTATTTTATTTTTTTTATTTACTTTATTTATTTTATAACATTTCACATTTGTTTCTCTATTCTGCTGTAGGTGATCCCATATTAGAACTACGTCAGACATAACTTCAAAATGATAATATGAAATTTCTATCTCCCTTTTATTTGTACTCAATTCGAAATAGTATTTGCGAAGTGCAGGATATTTAAATAGAAATGCGTTTAAAGAAAACCATCTCGAGCTTTACTCCTGCATTACTTGTCCACTTGTTTCCAGTTAGCTTTTTGTAGCTAACTACAAGTTATATATTTTATAGAAATCCCGCAAAAAAGCTAACACAAGTAGGTTTTTTTTTATCAATTGATAATTTTTTTCTGCAGGGAACTCTCTCGAAAAAAGAAGCGACTCAAGAGCAGCAGTTGAATAAGTTTTATTTAAGGCCACAGTTTATTGAAAAGTGGTAAGCCCACTTTTGTATTATATCTGGAGATATAAATCCCAAAGAGACGGACGATCATTTGATAGAGACACCCTATTCACTTTTTTTCTCACTTTCTTTGATTTTAGAAATATGGTTTCTTGAGAAAATTTTCTTAGAATTACATTTCCGCTATACGCTTGGTTGGGGAAATGATCGATACACCCTAATGTACTACATATGCATATTGTAATAACTGGATATCCCAAATAGTCAACGAAATTTACACTTTCTTATTACATTTATGATGAAAAAATAAAACCCTCGCGTTACTGACTAAACACAAAAGCCAGAGATGATAAGCGCGAACATTTCTGTTTACAAACAATTACTGCCGCCTTTCATTTGAGGTGTACGGGTATACTTCTATGAACATACATATGTATGTATGAAATACACTACTTGGGCGAGAAGATAGCCAAGTAGATGTCTGCATCCGATGGCGATGGCGTCATGTTGCATTTGGCCA
>NW_023473126.1:0-3872 GCF_013731165.1 Rhagoletis pomonella
CGACTCGGCAAAATTAGAATGTATGCTAGTGAAATTTAATTAAATTTAGTTTAATATAAAACACAATAACTTTCACTTAGCTTCAATTATTTCACACTAAGATGCTCATAAGCACTTTTTATCACTACTTTAACTCAGAATTAGCACAATGAACTTAGCAAATAGAAAGCCAAATTCAGAGCACAATAACGTACAACCTCACAGCTTGACGTTTGCATTGATTATATTTTATAGTGTTTAGTGTTGGACAATTTTTACTCTTAAAATTAAGAAAATTATGTCGAGCAAAAATAAAACCAAGCAAAAACGAGAATATGTGGTAGATTCCAGAACTTGAGTGATAGATGTTCAAAAAAGTGGCAGGTCTACCACAATGTGGTAGACGTCCGATCTCTGCCATCAAGACACTGCAAGACACGGTAAAAGTGTTTAATATGAAGGGAAGGGCACAATGTTTGGTGTATCAAGCGCCTGTATAGCGCCATTTCCCCTTATTACCAAATATTGAATTAATAAATTATTATGCACATATGCACATAAATAAAAAGATGAATTTAAATAATGCTAAAAAAATCATTTTGCTTTTAATTTAAAATAAGAAGATTATACAAATTAATTCAACTATTTGCTTTAATTTTAATTTTAATTATAAAAAGTGAATTAAAGTATATTAAAGGGTTAATTATTTAATATAATCCCTACCTTCCACACTATTTACATATTAAAAAAGTTCCTTTTTCTCTTAATTTGCAACTCGAAACCGTTGATAACACTGTTTGCATCAGACGCGTGAGCAACTTATTCTCTTCATTCTCTCATCGTTTAGCAAAATTGAAATATATGATTGTGTGAGTTTTGGTCCCCTCTGCCTGAGAATTGTTCTTGGTAGAGTACTGGAAATTAATCGCATAGTCATGGGGAAAATATGGGGCTATTGGGGACGTGGCACCTACCATACAAGCCGAATTTCATACTGCATACCTCTAGAAGTATTCATGGTACAGTACTGGAACACTTCGTATAGAGATATATGAAATTAATCCCATACTCATTGAGAAAAGTGGGCTCTTTGAAAAGAGGGCATGGAAAAGTACAAACATACTGACTTTTACTTATCTTTGAGTGTGTATATAATTCTTCTGTAGGTATATTTGTGAGTGAAATCCTAAATGGCTGGAGGGATTGTAACAAAGTTTTGTGTGTTTGTTTGAGTGGGTCCCTGGATAGTTTAGTTTCACAATTTAATCAGCCAGTTGGCGCTGGAGTTGAGTTATTACTTAAAATCTTTTTTATGAACCGATTTGGCGAATATTCAAAACATGTATTGGAGACGGTAAAGGCAGCCCAATTGCCAGGTGGTGCTGAGGTCGAGTTATTACTAAAAATCGACAAGTGAGAAAAGGTGCCGTAAATGTCAGACTAAATCGACCTGTTGCACCATTGAGTATATCGAACTCTCGTGTATTACGATTGGCCCAATGGATGTGAGTTGCCAATATTATTATGCGTTAAAGTTTCACTCGACGAAACCAGGGTTGAGTTGTGCAGTGGTAAATCTCAAATCACCACCTGTCAAAATACCTTAAAAGCCAGTTTCATGAAAGCAATTTAATGAAAATTTATTATTTTAATTGAATTTAATATAGAACCTGACAGAAAAAAATAATTTTTCACTTAAATTATTTTCGCGAAACTGGTTTTTAAGGTATTTCATCTCAGTCTATATATGTATATTGTTTTCTGTTGAACAGGGATACGCATTCATTTTGAAATTGCCACCAACTATAAGATGAAGTTTCTAGGGCACATTCACTACAGATCCGGATCATTGTTGCCACCAGGAAACTTCTCATGGACATAACACTTTCGTTCGGTTATTTAAGGCGGCAAACGACCACCAAACCATAGTCGTAGCCGATGAATGTGCCAGTACAAATCGAAAATGTGGATTATTGGAGAAACTGTTGGACCAAAATGTTTAAATTAAAAATCCAATTTTCGGCGGCACAAAGTTCGCCGGTTCTTTAGATTAGTACATATATTTTATTTTTTGTTTAAAAGCAAATAACCGGGTAACAAATCTCGCAGGTTGAAAGAACCCCTGTCAACATATTCGGGTGGACAATACGAACCGTCGTGCATTTTTAAATAGTTATGCAGAACTACCGTGGCGCAAACAACTTTCTCTGCTGATTTTGGAGACATATTCAATGTTCTGCGCGAATTTCTCTATCTGGCTATCAAAATCCAAAACGCATTTTCGATCGTCCGTCGTGCTCGAGAAAGTCTTTTATTAAAATTGTTCCTTTTTTGCGTTAAAAGAAGCCCAGGGTAAGGCCTCAAAAACAGTTCACGTACCCAGAAGCGCTTCTTTCGTTGCTGTGATACAACTACTGCCTTTACGCACAAAATAATATTTATGAATTCCAAAAAAATCGACAAATTCGCTAAAGATATTAAATTCATTCCCCACTGTGGCACACAAATAACCTCACTTCAAAATTCTTAGATATTTTCATTTTATGATTTCACAGGCGCAATGTCGAACGTATATTGTGTAACTTGACGCATAAGCACCGTCGACGTTGACGTAAATTTAAATGCTTAGTTCGGATTTTTGCATTTAAGATATCATATTCCTGGTGAGTTTTGCCGCAAACCACACGATTTAGTTGAATTAGATCGCTTCAAAGCAAGTGAATTCAGGCAGTTTTGGCTATATACTGGGCCTGTCATATTAAGAGGCATATCAAGCGATGAAGGGTATACCTATTTTTAGCAACTAAGCCTCGGCTGAGGATTCTGATGCTGGAGGACATGGATAAGATAGATTAATTAAGTCAGTCTGAAGATTATTCTGACGTGCAACGGCAATAATTTCCTTAGATGGACTATGAAGACGCTTACGTTTAGACACACGGATATCCTTAACAGATTGCAAGGTATCTAAGCATTTAAATGATTTAAACTCATTTTTATAATGCTTAAGTTTTTCTGTCAGTACCGACAATTCTCTTCCTATTTCTGTAAAACCATCTCTGGTTCGCCTAAATAGCTTGAAAAGATCAACTTCGGTTGACCTGCACTTTACGCAAGACCAGCGAAGGCCCTTGCCATCATTAATAGCCGCCAGAATTCTTCCCGTCAAACCAGCACATTTCAGATAGTAAATGCCATAACAGACCCAGCACGATAAGTAGCATTCAGAATCGCTTTTAATTTGGCAAGTATCAAGATCGCACTTCATATTGAAAGATTTATGTAATAACACCCGTTAATAAAAAGACAAACAAAATAAATTATAACAATTAAGGAGCTGATGTAAATAGCTTTACATAAATTTAGCGAACAGTTTGAGTATCACTGTAATTATGACACTTAATAAACGCAACGCAAACAGCTGTGACAAGAGTTACTAGAAGAAGTAAACAAAAAGAGTAAAACAAATGTGCAAAAACAAAATGAATTCAGTTAACTACAAAGGATACAACAACAATGATAGCAAAAAGCGACTCGGCAAAATTAGAATGTATGCTAGTGAAATTTAATTAAATTTAGTTTAATATAAAACACAATAACTTTCACTTAGCTTCAATTATTTCACACTAAGATGCTCATAAGCACTTTTTATCACTACTTTAACTCAGAATTAGCACAATGAACTTAGCAAATAGAAAGCCAAATTCAGAGCACAATAACGTACAACCTCACAGCTTGACGTTTGCATTGATTATATTTTATAGTGTTTAGTGTTGGACAATTTTTACTCTTAAAATTAAGAAAATTATGTCGAGCAAAAATAAAACCAAGCAAAAACGAGAATATGTGGTAGATTCCAGAACTTGAGTGATAGATGTTCAAAAAAGTGGCAG
>NW_023473127.1:0-3872 GCF_013731165.1 Rhagoletis pomonella
TACGGAAAATTTGTTTTTGGTCCGAAAGCGAAATAAAGTCAACAAAAATTTGGAAACAAAGTCATTGACGCTATTTCCTCATTCAAATGGAAATAGCGTCAACAATGCTTAAAGTATGTCGATTCAAAGAAAAAAATGTTGTTCTTACAATAAACATTGCCCCGTAAGTGTTGTTTTTTAATAGATGAAAAAGGCTTTTGCCAAATCCTCAGTGTTGTGATATTAATCCACACACAATCATGAACTACCACCAATTGATTATATTAAAAAAAATTTAAATTACGAATATGTAAAAACACGATGCGAAAAACTAAACGCCTGCGCACAGCTGGAATACGAGAAATATTTGAAGAAAGAGTGGAGAAATTATCCATAACTTGCAAAACATTTTTCGTTTCTACAAAAATAAAGCGAACACTATTAAATTGAAGAAACAGTACATGTCCAAAAACCCCGGAGCAGCACTGAAAGAATTCTGTGTTTTAAATTAGCATATTTTGAACGAATTCGGAATGTCTAAGGTGGAAAAGAACCCAACCTTTCTATAAGGAAACAATTACAGAAAAAGAATTTTCTTACACTGTATTTATGTCTCCGCCAGCAGTCATTTAAAAGCAGCTAAGGAGAACGACGACACTATTTATTAGATGGCACATTCAACGAGCCAATGTGCCAAAATGCGGGTATAAACAATTATTATTATTATTATTATTGATTATTTAATATCGGAACCGAGATTATATAAGTTAATTGATTGGTTTTCACACACTTTTGAAACACAAATTATATGCTTTTTTACTGCAGACAAGTTGTTGCCTCAAAACACAGCAGAAATCTTCCAATCAGGGCTGCCAACTTATGTTATGAGGTGCCATATTGAGGATAAAAAAGTGCCAAAATGTGCCAAATAGAAAAATAAAAGTGATAAAAAAAAAGGTGTAATTCCTTTTAATCATTCACATTTAGCAATAAAATAAAGCCACATTTTCAAAACAAAAGTGCAATGATAAAATAAGATAAACCAGTTGAAAAGCCTTTATAAATTAGAAAATTTTAGTTGAGAAAAAGAAGTACACGCAAAGGATTTCACAAAAATGTATTGAAATGTTATTTTTTTTACAAAAGTGCCATTTTGGCATTTTGTGCCAAATTGAAAAATTAAGTGCCATTTGAAGTAAAATAGGAACAAATGGCACGGTTTGAGCCAAGTTGGCATCCCTGCTTCCAATAACTTACAAATATAAAAATGTGAAATATCGAGGGCTTGAATTCATTAATACCCTCTATCTGCAATTTGCACAAATACTAATTTGTGATTTTAGAAACCATCTGGGACTTATTACCTGTCGTTATATAAGGTAACATTAATATCACTGATGACAGTTAAAGCTTAGGTGGATTTTTATATCAGAATCTCATCTTTGTGAAAAGTGTGCATATAGGGGGTATTATTGAATATAAGCCCTCGATGTTTAAAATATATAAAAATTTTATTTCAACGTATACAAAAAATAAATCTACCTGCGTTACAGCACGTGGGGAGACGGGGAAGGGGGGGCCGGGGGGCCGCGGCGTAGCGTGACGTGGTGTGCGCGCCGGTCGCGCGGGGTACGCGGGGCGCGAGCGCGAGCGCGACGCGCGCGGTGTGGCGCGCTGACGCGGGCCGCCGCGAAGCTAAGCAAATTTAATGTTTGAAAGAGAAATAATGTCAATTGATTTTATTTCGTTTTTAAAAAGGTAATAATATCAATTGACTTTATTTCGCACCAGGGTGGGAAATAAAGTCAATTGACCTTATTTCCGTTGATCTTATTACCTGTCACCACTCTGCAAACTGCGGACAACAACGATGACGAAGAATATATCGTCAAAGCAACAACTAAGGGGTACATTTCTCCAATAACAATATTAAAGGTTACACCTGAATAAATATTGAAATTGTGTAAAGACAATAAAATTAATGATTTCTCAATTAGCAAGATCGCTATAGGTCTTAAACTATTTTGTAAATGCAAACCAGATTTTGAAGTTATTGTGGCTAAACTAGAGGGCAAATATGAGTTTTGTACTCATGCTACAAAAAGTGAAAAATCATATAAAGCAATATTATTTGGACTTGACAAAGAAAGCCCTGCCAGGGTATTGGAATGCGTCGACGTCAAACTAGTGGAAAGAACTCGTGCTAACAAAAACATCCTATATGTAGTATATTTTCAACGCAAATCAGTATCTACTAAAGAGCTTAATCTTAAGTGATCTAATGATACTAGAATCACGCAATGCTACAATTGCCAGATGTTCGGACATGGCTCCAGTCGTTGTAAGGTCAAGACATATTGTGGTACATGTGCAGATAATCACCTTGTTCATCAATGCAAATCCACTGACGTCAAGTGTGCAAACTGCAGAGGTGCCCATAAGGCGTTCTCCAACGATTGTCCCATGAGGCAAGAGTATATTCTACAAAAAGAACGTACCCGTAAACCAACGGCGAGCAAACATGCCGTAGGCTTCATCTTAAATACACAAAGCTATGATAAATCCTTTCCAAATATGCTAAACCAGAACACCAAGAGAGTTCATAATGTGTGGAAACCCCAAACCAACGTTAGCGGCAATAAGATATATACCGACGACGAGAACAGCCTATGCACGCCGCAGGAAGTTCAAAATCTCACTTTAGAATTAATTAGTACATTAAAAACTTGCAAGTGTAAAGCAGATCAATTCAAAGTAATAACTAGTTTAGCCATTAAGTTTCTATCATGATGCAACATAATAGTTGCGATCCCGTAAGAGTCCGGACTAGTCAGAAATAGTCAGAATTAGTCAGATTTTACTGGAAATCGATCCCGTACTCGGTTCTATGACTATTGAGAGGACAAAAAAGAGAGTAAATACCGTTCTCTCTCTGTCAGAAGTCACCAGTTTTAGTCCGAGAATTTTTTGCTAGTAAATTCTGGTAAATGTGTCAAACGATCAGCTGTAGTATGTTTGGCAACCAAATTGTAAACAAAAGAAAAGTGCACTCTGCTAATTCATGTTGAAAAGTATTTAATTACTTGTTTAAATGGATTCTAATGAATTTGAAAGTATTTTTGGTTATTTATATGTGTGAGCTGAGTGTGTTTACATACAAAATAAGCAACAATTTACAACCAAAATTTGGAGGTTATGTTGAAGTAGACAGAAGTTACCATTTTTTACTAGAGAGCGATCCCGTACTTTTCAATGTTACTCTCTCGCTGTGAGCGAATTTTTATTTTTTGACAGTTTTACTAGTCCGAGTCCGAGGAATACGGTATTGCACCTAATGTTAAGATAATTACTTCGAATGCTAGAGGCATCAACGCAAAGAAAGATGAAATTTTTGACTATAACAAATAATATACAGGTTTGTCTCCTCACGGTAACTTGGTTAAATAGTAATAATGCCATAAAACAGGGTGGATTCATCGTATATAGAAATTATCGTGATCATGGCCGAGGAGGCGGTAATGCTTTAATTATTAAGCAAAATATTAAACATGAGCTCATCCCTTTAATTAACACTGAACTCATCGAAAATATAGGAATTAAGCTGTATTTTAATGGAACTGAATTTATACATTTATACTCCTGCTATTTTCCTGGCGGTTCTAGAAATTGTGTTGACAGCAAAAGAACATTTAAACTGCAGACATCAATCTTGGGGCTGCATGAGAGCTAACTGCAGGGGCAAGATATTACTAAATAAACTACATTCATACAATATTAATATATCCTCTCCAGACAAACATACTTATTTTCCTGCTGACTCTAATACACAATCATCTACACTAGATATTTTTCTTTCTAATATACCGCAGTATCTCAATCAACCAGTAGCGGTA
>NW_023473128.1:0-359 GCF_013731165.1 Rhagoletis pomonella
GGTGCGGTATTTTTAATTGTCAGATATTGGGACCTGTGGAACTGCCGACAACGCTCAACTCCCACAGTTATTTAAGGTTCCTTCAGGAACGGCTTCCAACTCTTTTAGAAGATGTACCCTTAAACCTGCGGCAAAGACTATGGCAGCAAAATGACGGATGCCCTGCTCACTACGGGCGTGAAGTGAGAGCTAATTTAGACGAAACTTATCCTCGCCGATGGATTGGATGATACGGGCCAATCACGTGGCCCGATCGATCGCCAGACCTGAATCCATTCGACTTTTTCTACTGGGGCTGTCTTAAGGACAAAATTTATTCAAAAATAATTCAAAACGAAGAGCATTTTCGGAAACAAATA
>NW_023473128.1:459-2010 GCF_013731165.1 Rhagoletis pomonella
ATAATTCAAAACGAAGAGCATTTTCGGAAACAAATAAATGGAGCTGCTGCTGGGATAGCCCAATTGAGTTTAGGATCTCTAAAAGCGTATTTTCTTAAAAGGCGCCGAGCTTGCATTAGAGTAGAAAGTCGCCAATTTGAGCATATTTTATCACTAAATGAATAAATTTTTCTTCAAACAACTCATGTATATTCTATTTCACGTGAACCCATCCTTTACAAAAAATATTGATAGATATAGCCCTTGTTATTGACTCTAGTCCGAATCCTGGTAAGTAACACAAAATAATGTCAGGAGCAAGAAATAATGTACTGTAATGTATGTAATCTCATTGGTCGGTAACAAGACCAACTTAAATTTAAATCTATTAAATACATTCTAGCGTGTCTCAGCCCTTCACCCACAAAAGCGGCTATAACTTTTTTTTCTATTCGAAATAGTAAGAGTGGTACATTTCTGAAATATTTATTAAATGAGACTTTTTCTATGTAATGTAAAGTTATAGCTCAGTACATTTTTTTTCACTAGAGATAGTCAAAGTTGGGGGAAAAAAATCAAAATGTTTAAAATCCGATAATAGTCCTCATTTTATAATGGTTCCTTAATATATTTTTACTAATTTTACGTAAAAAATTTACTAAGTATAGATTTCTTTGTAGATGCAGTTAAAGAAAATGCATGAAAAGGCACGATTTTTTTTAATTCAAAAAAATTTAAATATTTCAAAAACGGTGACACTTTTACCTGAAAAATTTTTGTTTATCAGGGAGCTCATCCCCCCACCTACCTTCTCCTTAAGTTTGGCAGGTTACTTCTGGGACACCCTGTATGTATGTTAATATCTTCGTAAACATTACCAGACTCTAAAGAGGTTTTTAAATAAGTACATAGGTACACAGTTTCCAACTTCTTTGTAAGAATCAATGAAATAGCTAATCAGCTTGAACAACACCATTGTATATATTTTATGATTAAGATTAAACAATTAAAAATTGGGTTATTGAACTATATCGTCGCTCAGCGCTAAATACTTCGTATACGCCAAACGCAGTACCACGTATACGATGGTAAATGAATTGTAAAAAAGAGCAAAAAACCGATTTTTTCAAAACTGTGGAGTTTTATTTCCCTTATTATTAATCTTAACTTAAATTAATAAAGTAAGCAGTAATGGTAAAATAATAACCAAATCCCTTTTTTATTTTACTGGATTCCGCATATACGAGGTATTTATATATGTACTATCTAAGTATGTATTCATTTGAAGGAGTCTTTAGCGAACCTAATTAAAGTTTTTAAAAAATACATATTATGCAAAATAAAACCAAAATTGTGTATTTTTTGCTCACTTATCCATAGCAATGAGCCCGTATACATTAACTTGACACACCAATTTTGCGCGGAATTCTAATAATTTTTCGCGACTTTTTAATGAATCTCGTATTATTCAAATGTCATTTCAGGTGCTATGTAGGTACTATGTGGGTGTGTGCAAAAAACATAGAGATGGTGTAACTGCCGGGCCGTTTCAAAAACTTGGCGATTAATTCG
>NW_023473128.1:2110-3872 GCF_013731165.1 Rhagoletis pomonella
CGAATTAATCGCCAAGTTTTTGAAACGGCCCGGCAGTTACACCATCTTTATGTTTTTTGCACACACCTACATAGTACCTACATAGCACCTGAAATGACATTTGAATAATACGAGATTCATAAAAAGTCGCGAAAAATTATTAGAATTCCGCGCAAAATTGGTGTGTCAAGTTAATGTATACGGGCTCATTGCTATGGATAAGTGAGCAAAAAATACACAATTTTGGTTTTATTTTGCATAATATGTATTTTTTAAAAACTTAAATTGGGTTCGCTAAATACTAATTCAAATGAATACATACTTAGATAGTACATATATAAATACCTCGTATATGCGGAATCCAGTAAAATAAAAAAGGGATTTGGTTATTATTTTACCATTACTGCTTACTTTATTAATTTAATACTAGGTTCACATATAAGTAGATTATCCTCATTTTCGAGATTAACACCCTAATCTGTAATTATAACAAGAGATTAGACATATAAAATTCGTCTCTTGTTAATCTGTAATTATAAAATAATCTCAGATTTAACCGATAACTTTTCGGTGTCCATCCTAGTTTTATCGATTGTTTTCGCGAAAAAGAGGAGAAATGCCAAATGTAAAAGTAAACAAAAATGGACGCTGGCAAGGAAAATAGGTGTGTAAAGGTGTTTTTAATAAAATTTTAAGTTAAAATATATTTATATTGCTTATTATAGCAGAAAAACGTGATCACAGTGGCACAGAGAAGAAACATAACTTTTCCTTGAGATGTGAGAATAACAGGCACAACAAATTTGACGGCTAATAATCTGCGATTTGCCTGTGTAAACGGTGTGATTAAAAAACGAGCTTTGATTGAGATTATATTGATATGTGAACATACTTTAAGTTAAGATTAATAATAAGGGAAATAAAACTCCACAGTTTTGAAAAAATCGGTTTTTTGCTCTTTTTTACAATTCATTTACCATCGTATACGTGGTACTGCGTTTGGCGTATACGAAGTAACGGGTGATTTTTTAAGAGCTTGATAACTTTTTTTTTAAAAAAAACGCATAAAATTTGCAAAATCTCATCGGTTCTTTATTTGAAACGTTAGATTGGTCCATGACATTTACTTTTTGAAGATAATTTCATTTAAATGTTGACCGGGGCTGCGTCTTAGGTGGTCCATTCGGAAAGTCCAATTTTGGGCAACTTTTTCGAGCATTTCGGCCGGAATAGCCCGAATTTCTTCGGAAATGTTGTCTTCCAAAGCTGGAATAGTTGCTGGCTTATTTCTGTAGACTTTAGACTTGACGTAGCCCCACAAAAAATAGTCTAAAGGCGTCAAATCGCATGATCTTGGTGGCCAACTTACCGGTCCATTTCTTGAGATGAATTGTTCTCCGAAGTTTTCCCTCAAAATGGCCATAGAATCGCGAGCTGTGTGGCATGTAGCGCCATCTTGTTGAAACCACATGTCAACCAAGTTCAGTTCTTCCATTTTTGGCAACAAAAAGTTTGTTAGCATCGAACGATAGCGATCGCCATTCACCGTAACGTTGCGTCCAACAGCATCTTTGAAAAAATACGGTCCAATGATTCCACCAGCGTACAAACCACACCAAACAGTGCATTTTTCGGGATGCATGGGCAGTTCTTGAACGGCTTCTGGTTGCTCTTCACTCCAAATGCGGCAATTTTGCTTATTTACGAAGCCATTCAACCAGAAATGAGCCTCATCGCTGAACAAAATTTGTCGATAAAAAAGCGGATTTTCTGCCAACTTTTC
>NW_023473129.1:0-3872 GCF_013731165.1 Rhagoletis pomonella
CTGAGTCCTACCCCGGCCAAAGAGAGTTTGTTACAGGTGGCGCCCGAGCAGGGACCTAAATTAGAGGACTGAACATTAAAAGAAGAGTATACAATGGTTCGTACATCATGGATCTATCAGCTACGCAAAGATGAGCTGAATGCGTACGCCATAGAGTTTAACTTACCCACAGAAGGCAACGTAGATGACATGCGCCGACGCTTTGCCTCGCTAGTGTCTAGCGCAGCAACAGATCCGAAACAAAATCTACGATTCGAGGAACTAGAGCATCTTCACAGCCGCACCCCCTCACCTGGGTTAGCCAGCGGCCATTTTGAAGCGCTGCCCAAGTCACCACAGCCACAACCCCCAAACGAAGTTACAAACGTATCAGCAGCATCCACCGCTTCAACTCAACACTCAGGGACAATTCCCCGAGCCACACAATTGCAGCCGATTCCATTGGCAGTTTATACCCCCGCCGAAGCAATGGCAAAGGATTGTGTACCACCGATCGAAACCGCCCAGAATCTATCACCATACCGTACCTTGATGGAAACAGTGCGAAGATTGCCAGTACGATACGATGGTGGAGAAGTATTTATCGAGCGCTTGGAAAAATTAGCGAGAGTGAGCAGCATTGCATGTGACCAGTTGCCAATGGCCATGAACGAAATTCTCAGTGGTCGAGCCCTTATATGGTACATGCAGTGCGATGAGGACCCAGACAGCTGGGCAGCATTTAAACGAAGATTTTTGAAATTCTTTCTTCACGCACGTTTTTTTCGAAGAACTTGAGGACCAAATTCGTTAACGTCACCAGAAGCCGAAGGAAAGTTTTAAGGACTATTCGCTCGCCATGACCCAGATGACCCGGCAAGCCGGTTACTCCGACGCACAGCGGCTAGAATGAATTTACCTCAATTGTTCTTTTGAATATCAACTCTATATCCGAAGGAAAGATTTCCACTCATATTATGAGCTAGTGGAAATGGCAGAAGACTTCGAGGCTATTAGGAAAAATGCTCCGAATCTAGCACCGCCTCGGACACAAGAAGAACGACTGCGTCAAGTGAATCACCACGAAGACGAAGTAACACCGCCATCACATCGCCGTGACCGACGCCTACCCAACAACATAGAACTAGAGGATCGCGTAAACCAGGTGACTCGTACATCGGCCCAACGAACAATTAATCCAACAACAGCGTGCCGTAGATGTGGGCACGACGGGCATCTCGCGAACGGATGCAGAAACGAGCAAGTTATATTCTGTTGGCAGTGCGGTCGCCAAGATATCCGCACAATCGAGTGCTGCCGATCAACGCAACAGCAGGGAAACGACAGGGGTCCAGCCAGACGAGGAGAGGCTGGATCAAGACTAACGCCTCACCACACCTAAGACATCTAGCTTACGACCATCAGCGGGTGACGACAGCAATAATCATCGGCGGCCGCTCAATGATAGCCATAGTTGACCGGCGGATGTGTCAATACAAGAGGTACAAGAAGCAGTAGGTTCAATAATTCGAGTTGGCGATATGGCAGTGCGACTAAATCTACTGGTGATGGAACAGGTCACCGACCAGATCATTCGCATGGACTTTCTGCGGCACGCCAACGCCACCATCAGTTTGGCTGGACAAACAATCACACTTCACATGCCCCACCCAATTCCAAATCCTGAATCAGAGGTATGTAATAGTGTGCAGCTGAAAGAGGGAGCGGTCAGTACTCCGCAGAGCGTAACCACGGGAGAGCATACGGTTCAAAACGATAATGCACTAGAAGTCAAGAAAGGAGAGCCGTACGCAGCGATAGGTCACTACACCAATGCAGCGGACGAAAGCATATAAGAGCTAAGGTACGATCTGGGCAGAAATTCGGTGACAGATCACGAACAGCAACGAAAAATCAAAGCGTTTCTAGATAAAGAGCTTCGCGAATTCGACGACATAAAAGGTACTCCTACTATTACATCGCTTCGTATAACGATGAAGGATGACCAACCCATAAAACAGAGATATTACCCTCGGAACCCAGCGATGCAAAAGGTAATTGACGAAGAAATCGACGCTCTCCTGGCGAAAGGCTGTATTGAGCCGTCCAACAGCCCCTACAGTGCGCCAATCGTACTAGTTAAGAAAAAGACAGGAAGTTGGCGCCTCTGCATACCAGATGCTTACCCGCTGCCACGTATCAACCACACGCTCGAGCAACTCCGCAACGCAAACTACATCAGTACGCTAGACCTTAAAAACGGGTACTGGCAAATACCAACGGAGGCCTCAAGTAAACAATACACAGCGTTTACCGTGCCGTGGATTGTTCCAGTGGCGAGTGATGCCCTTTGGTCTCCACTCAGCTCCAGCAACTTTTCAGCGGGCACTCGACGCAGTCATCGGTCCTGAGATGGAACCATACGCATTTGCGTACCTCGATGACATTGTGGTTATCGGGCGTACTTTCGAAGAACATATGGCCAAACTGCAAGAGGTCCTTGGCCGCTTAAAGAAAGCCAAGCTACATATTAATCCTGCAAAATGTGCGTTTTTTAAAACCCAAATAAAGTACTTGGGACACGTGATCAGCCAAGAGGGTATTCAAACCGACCCGGACAAAGTAGCTGCCATCCTCCAAACAATGAAGCAGCCAACTAATATCAAAGAACTCAGACAATTCTTTGGAGTTTGTTCCAAATTTTGCTAAGGTGGAGCAGCCATTGACGTCACTACTCAAAAAGGGTGTACGCTGGAACTGGAGTGAAAACCTACGAAATTCCTTCGAGGCACTCCAGAACGGCTTGACGGAAGCACCGGTACTCGCCTGCCCAGACTTTACGCAACCCTTCATTTTGCAAACGGACGCTAGTGACTACGGCCTGGGAGTGGTTCTCACGCAAACCATCGGTGAGAATGAACACGTCATCGCCTACGCCAGCCGCCGATTAAACAAAGCGGAGTCAAACTATTCGCCGACGGAAAAATAATGTCTCGCTATTGTTTGGGGCATTCGAAAGATGCGGGCATACCTCGAAGGTTACCACTTTACGGTAGTAACCGATGATCTTTAACTGAAGTGGCTGAACTCCATACAGAGTCCATCAGGTCGCATCGCCCGCTGGGCTCTCGAACTGTAACAATACACATTTGACATTCGATACCGGAGAGGACAGCTTAACGTAGTTGCCGATGCCTTGTCGAGGAGCCCCCCTTGAAACAATACAGATGATTTCCGCAGAAGAAGCCGCCGATTTACCTACCAAAGATGAGAAAGACAAATGGCTCCAGAACAGACTGAACCAAATTCGCCTACAACCAGAGAAGTGGGCAGACTATATCGAGGAGAACGGTCAACTGTACCGACACATTCCAGCGCGAACGCAGGACGAAGACATCGCCCCTTGGAAACTATGTGTGCCAGCGGCGATGCGAAGACGAGTCCTTGAAGAAATCCATAACCAACCAACCGCAGGGTACATGGGTATAAGAAAGACAACACATCGCGCGATGGCAAGATACTATTGGCCTGGAATGCTGCGAGATGTCCGCCGATTTAGATACGGGTGTGCCACATGCCAGATGTATAAACCTAGCCAAGAAGCTTCAGCCGGACGCATGCTTACCCAAGTCGCTGAAGAACCATAGGCCATCGTTTGCGCGGATTTTGTGGGACCACTGCCGCGATCAACCCATGGAAATACTATGCTCTTGGTTTTAATCGATAAATTTTCCAAATGGGTAGAGCTCATCCCTATGCGACAAGCTACAACAGATGGGGTGGTTAAGGCTTTCCGAGAACGAATACTATCCAGATTTGGGACACCGAAAATCTTCGTCACCGACAACGGCGTGCAATTTACTAGCAAGAAGTTCCACAAGTTTCTCAGAGAC
>NW_023473130.1:0-1571 GCF_013731165.1 Rhagoletis pomonella
GAAATAAACTCTTGTGTACTTTTAATTCCTAACAAGGACTCATAACTCGCGGAGCAGGACGCATCGGACCTTATTCCACACGTCGAATGTCCCCTGAATGTATTTCGTAATCAAATAGTGCTCAGGGAAGGTAAGGCCTTGACATGCGTAGAAAACCCACATCCTGGTTTTACTCGACACTACATAACCCTGGATAGCATCGATAAACCGACAGTAATACAAGTACTAAAGGAGCGACTCAATCCGTCACTCATAAATGGCATTAAAATCCCAGAGAATCGTCTGCAACTCCTACAGGAGGTATATTTAGAACATTTTCTTTTATATAAAATTAGGATAACTCAACGGGTAGTTAAGGACGTGGCCAACGAAGACAGAATTTGCAAAATAGTGGAAGATGAACATAAGAGGGCACACAGAAATCCCAGGGAAAATAAAGAGCAAATCCTGGAAAAGTACTATTTCCCTAAAATGGCAAGTCGGATAAGGAAATTCGCAGCTATCTGCGAAACTTGCCTCACAAACAAGTACGATAGACATCCCGCGGTACCCCCTATAAAGGAAACGCCTATTCCTAAATACCCATGCGAAATATTGCACGTTGACATTTTCGAAATCCAAAACGAAAAATTTCTATCCTGTGTTGACAAATTTTCGAAGTTTGCAAAACTTTTCCACATAAGGAACCGCTCATCCCTCACTCTTCGTGCAAAATTTGCCAAGCTTATCCACTACTTCACAACCCCCCGGGTAATAGTAACAGACAATGAGAGAGGATTTATGAGCCCTCTAGTAAGCAATTATATAAGAGGTTTAGGGATTGAATTGTACCAAACTCCAGTGCAAAGAAGTGAAGTGAATGGCCAGATCGAAAGATTTCATTCAACTTTGATCGAAATCTATCGATGTCTGCGAAAGGAAATAAGCAATACGAGTCCCAAAGAACTAGCCTACATTGCAGTCGACCGCTATAATACAACGATTCACTCTGTGACCAAAAGGAAGCCTAGTGATGTATTCTTTAATAGAACCGAAAGAATAAACTACCAAGGACTGACAGATTTTAGAAGTAAGGTCCACAGGGAAATTAAAGATCGAATTAGAAAAAATCAAGAATCGCGAAACCGTCGACTAAATAGGAGAAGGAAAGGCATAAAAAAGTTTATGGTAGGAGACGATGTCTATGTAAGGGACAAACAGATTAAGAGTAAACAAAAACCACCCTATAAAAAGGAAAGGGTTCGCAGGGACAACCGAGTAACCTTAGAGACGGACACTGGTAGGAAAATTCACAGGGTACATATAAAAACTAGGGCTCAATAATAACAATAATAATAAAAAAAAATAAAAAAAAATAAAAAAATATAGGAAATAAAAAATTTAAACACGATCAGGTGCATACCGAGGGAAAAGTTAAAACGCCACAAGTAAACAGAAACATTTGTAAAAGAGGCATCTACAGCCCACTAATAAACAGCAGAAAATGCTATATAAAAGAGGCATCTGTAGCCCACCAAAAAACAGCAATAAATGCTAGTTAGGCGCCTACAGCCCACAAACAAAAAAAAAAA
>NW_023473130.1:1671-3872 GCF_013731165.1 Rhagoletis pomonella
AAAAATAAAAAAATACTATGTGAAAATGGCTTCTATAGTACACTACAAAATAGCAAAATGCTACATAAAAGAGGCATATACTATAGCAAAAAAGGCAACTCTTCTACCGCAAGACTTGATAAGTCCACATAAATCAAAGCGGACCACAAGTTTTTGTTTTATTTGCAAAAAATTTAGCAAACTTTGATTTCAGTTAAAGATTATTGCAGAACTTTTGGATTCTGTGGTCTTGTCAATAATAAATCCATAATCTTATAATCGCGGGGACGGGAAATAAAGTAATTAAGTAATTAGATAGTATAATAGTATAGTATAATAGTATAATGGAAAAACATAAAAAATTTAAACAAAAAAAAACAACAGAATACTAATACTTAACGGATAAGCGAAACACTAACAATTAATTAAGTAAAGAATGTTTAAACAAAAGCACTAACAGGTACCGGATAAGAAAAACACATACGAACGGCTATTTAAGAGG
This sequence comes from Rhagoletis pomonella, assembly GCF_013731165.1. NCBI lineage: Eukaryota > Metazoa > Arthropoda > Insecta > Diptera > Tephritidae > Rhagoletis > Rhagoletis pomonella. The sequence goes on from NW_023473130.1 coordinate 2,153, forward strand.
AAATTATTTGGAAAGAACCTAGACTAATCTCAGGCAAAGCACAGTTTTTTTTCTCACCGTCCCCGAAGTATGGTAACAAGAAATGTAAAATTCATAAAACTTGCGGTGTGGATATCTAAAAAGGCCACAACAATTCAAATTTTTTTTTTCTCTTTCTCATAAAATTATCGAAAGACAGTTTACTCTTCATATCCGGCGTTTGCGGCCTCAACATATACAGCTACGACTCCCCTCTGGTGACTATTGATCATGGGCATGGCTGGATCTTGAATGGACACTTTAGTCTCGTCCACGTGATTGACCTTAACTACTTTAACATAGCGTTGGAAAAACTAAGAGAGACAACACGGTATGAGATCGAAAACGAAGCAGTGAGGACAGTTTTACAATTCCACCTGAACCAGACTGAGCTACGTCTTGAAGAACTTCAGATGACCAAATTGAGAAAGACACGTTCTATTGACTGGATCGGTTCGGCATGGAAATGGATTGCTGGCTCTCCGGATGCTGCGGATTGGGACTATATCCTTCGAAGTTTAAACGAGGTGGTGACCAACAACAACCACCAATATCGCGTCAATTACAAGCTCTTTAACGGAACCCGTGAAGCAATTGAGAAAGCAAATCAAATGATGGTTCACATTAATGCAATCAGCAAGAGTGTTAAAGAAGAAAACCTTGAACTTCTGGACCTAAGTAAGGTTCTCATCCTTAAAGAACAAGTATCGGAGGTGGTGCAAGCGTGCCAAATGGCAAAAACGGGCATCGTGAACACGAACCTGCTTGATCGAGAGGAAATCCATAGACTTATACTCGCAGAAGAGTCCTTACCATACCAAAACTCAATCGAGGCTATAGAACACGGATCGGCATCCGTATACTCGAACGGAACACTTCTTCTGTATGTTCTTTCCATGCCAAAGGTGAAGCCGGACAGCTATCGACTCTTAATGACACGAGCTGCTATTATAAATGGACAACACGTGGTACTCGACTATGAGAAAATGTTGATAAATCAGGACGAAACGTTCGGTATTAAAAATGATTGCTCGTCCATTGGCAATTACTCAATTTGCGCACCCAAATCGTTGGCTAGACTACCCGAAGACGGATGCATAGCGAGATTGTTAAAAGGCGGAAATGCGAAATGTCACTTCGAACCATCCAGCAGCATAATCATAGAAATGATGGACGAGACATCACTATTCCTAACGAACTTTTGGGGTAAAATCCAGGGAAAAAACTACGAAAACGTCCTGAATGGAACATATGTCGTTTTGCTCAACAACGAAACCATCGTAGTGGGAAACCAAACGTTTACCAGCAGGTCGACAAGGATGGTACAGGCTTTGCCACCTGCATTAACAAACGTGACGAGTAATGGCCTGAAGCTGAATTTGGACTACATCCACGAGCTTAGCGTAACAAACATCCGACACCTACGAAAATTGGGCGAAACTTTTCACTTTTCGCTGATTATCGACACCGTTGCTTTGACGATCCTTGCATCAATATGCTACGTAATTTGGAGGAAGATTACTACAACTATCTACTTTCCCAGGCTCAATCGCTCAATCAAACAAGATCAGCCAAACGCCCACTTCAAAGATCTACGTCAGGAACTACCTCATCAGCGGGACGCAGATGTTTAAAGGGGGGGTAGTTAATACGGAGGCTAACACACATACCTGTGTGAATGTGCTGACGCCGCACTTCCCCA
>NW_023473131.1:0-3872 GCF_013731165.1 Rhagoletis pomonella
TGTTGAGCAACCCAATTATATAAGAAGAATTATCGAAGAGACCGAATGTAAACTGACTACCCTCATAGACGCGATTGTATTTCACATCAGCAGGAATTTTCAAACCCATCTTTACCACCCGACCCTTCTGTTAATGGACATAAAAAAATGGGAACTAAACTTGAACACAAAAATTATTGACCCAAAGGAGGTGAATAGGTGGCTCAATAATACCTTATGAGATCGATAATACCCACCTCATCTCTCCCACCGAGTTTGATAAGACCTAACATGGTCGGGACTATTAGACCCAGAAGCTATGTACGTATTTACCCTTGGAATATTTCGAAAAGGGAAAAGTATAGCAAGCTACAACCAAAATTCGGAGGTCTCCGTTTTCTAGACGAAGCAGAAAACAAAAAAAAATTAGTCAGGGGTCTATTTTTTGGCATACCGAGGAAGATGGGGAAATGTGTCCATAAAAACTAAAGTCTCCAAGCGAGAGTAACAGATTATCCCATAGCGTGACAAAAGACAGTGTTTTAAATATTTTTGCTACGATGCAGGTTCTACATAATAAAGCAGTTGAAATACTTCGAGCTTTGTAGTACGTAGCTTATAAGCTGTCCTTAGTTTCGTTTGATATGCACAAAGAATCGCATTCTTCGGCATATCGGAAGCAGTAAGTAGCATACATGGTTCCATTGGTTCAACCCATTTTTCCCCGAGCTACAAAGACACCCTTTGAACATAGAGCATGGCCGGCTTAATGCAATTAAACTCGCCTTTAAAGCCAGCACTAACTAAATTTTCTGGTTTGGGACTTCAATACAAGGACATTTATACAGTTACCGGCCTGAGAAGAATGCGACGTATGTCTTTAAGTGACAGGTCCTGGATTAACTATAAAAACTTATGGTTGAAAAGTGGAGCAAAGAACCGCTATCGGTTTTTACTCGGTCGGAAGACCTATGAATCAGTCAGTTTTTTTCCTATGCAAAATGACTGCAGCGCCTTCCAAGCTGATTTTTATGCGATGGAGAAAGCAGATAGTCTTCTTGTAAACAGCAGCCAGAAAGGAACTTTTTCATCGAACTCAACGGCTTTAAAACCAATAACATTCAAAGTAGTCCAATCGGAGTTTGCAACGAGCACATTCTCAAAACTTAACAGATCTACAGTAATCTTATTACCGGCATTATCAGGTCAGGCCCCAAAGATGACGAATACTGAGTCAAAGCTACAGAATTTTCTGCGGTCTCAATAATATCCTACAAAATCAAAACCTTCCGAGTACTTAAAACGAACTTTTGGCTGCCAAGGCTGATCTGCAACAAACCGTTTCGCATAAAAATGTTCAGGGGAGTTGTCGTGAAACCAGGGAACTCCGGAATCACAATACTTTGTTCGGATTTTTTCTAAGAAATCGACGTAGCAACGGATGTAAATACATTACAATTTATTCGCCACTCGACTCACACACCTGCTCTCTGAGAGCACCCTTCAACAATCCAACATACGCGAGCAGTGGAATCACATTTCCCGATCATTAAGTACCGCCGCCGAAGAAGTAGTTGGATTTCACCGGGCCCGAAAGAACAACCGGTACGATGAGGAATGTCACGAAGCCGCAGAGAAAAAAGACGCCGCCTATAGGGCCACCCTGCGATGGGGCGCAACGCGAGCCATGTGGGACCGTTATATTTTCCCCGTCACATCTTCCCCCAAAACCATGGCCAGATGGTCTACCCCAACGAACAAGTGTTGCACTGGAAATATACTTTAAATAGTGGTATGTTCACAAGGCGTCCAGTAAGAATTCCATCTCTTATCCCATGAAAGCACATAAAGTATTTTATCTTTCATTTAATTTTATTTCATAAAATGAGGCTATACAAATGCCATGGTTTATGTGAATTAATTCTTGTGGTATCTTTCAAATCAAATCGTCTTAGTCATATCCCTTAGGGGACAACAGTAATAATTCCACATAATAAGAGCTGACGCAGCAGCCAAAGAAAGCGCGCAGCGAAAATGTAATCCTCCAAATGAAAATGGCAAACGAAACGTTTGAACCGGTTTAACTTGATGCAGCATTTACGACCCACTTACAAAAGAAACTCTTTATTTGCAAAGCACAAACGTTTACATAATTCATATGTATTACTATTTTTCCCTCCTTTTTTACTCATGCAACCAATGAGGAGAAAAAAGTATACATTTTTGTATTACTTTCAGCGCTTGCGGCAAGTAACCATGGAATTAGTTATATTTGCTGCTTTTGCTATTTCACTTTCGGTTTAATTTTTTTCACTTTTCATAGCGCAATGATTTGCTTTTTGAAACTAGTACTCGTAAAACCAAAAAAAAAACTCCCACCACTAACCTCCCTTTTTATTATCAATATTACCAATGCCAAATTCAACTAGTCCACAAAAAGCTTAAATATGAATGCACGAAAATAGTAAAAAAATATAATAAAAAAAATAGAAGAGTTTTAAAATCATGCTGCAAATAAATTTTGATTTTCGCCAACACACTACCACTATCAGCAGCAGCAGTAACAACAAAAACTACATACATACTACAAATCGCGATTGCTATAACGAATTGATAAAAATGAAAAGTTTATAGTTGTAGGTCAAATGACGCACTGCATTGCACCGAGACGGCTGCTGTTGAAACTTTTGCTGCCACAGCAGCAAGGACGTACAGTTGAGCATAGAAATGGATATATGAAAATTGCTGCCGGCTGACTCGTTGCAGCAGCATGAATTTCTCATCGTTCTAATAGTTGGAGTGTATGTATTTACATTAGGGTGGTGCAAAAAAAAGTTTAAAATATTAAGTACTCCCCTCTAGGATTTTTCCAAATGGAAAACAAGAACTCCCGTAGTTTTTTTTCTTTTTTAATGGAGAAAACACTTTTTCGTAAAAATGGTATAGAATTTTACAAAAACAACATTTTTCGACTCTGTTTCTCTTCAGAAGACTTACAATAATAATACCCAGTTTTCAAATTTTTTAAAACTAATGATTTTTATGGTTTCCCCTATTGCATTTTTGGGGGTTTTCGGGGACCTATGAAAAATAGTTAATATTAAAAAATGATTAATTAAAAAATTTGGTATTTTTATTAGAAGCCTCCTAAAGAAAAACAGAGTTTTCCGATCGAAAAATATTAATCTTGAGGAATTCTATACCATTACTGCAAAAAAGTGTTTTTTGCCATATAAAATACATAGAAAATTCATGGCCTTTAAGACAGTCTAAATATCATTTCTGTTTTCAACAAATAAAAACGGCTATTCTATTTTCCATTTAGAAAAATCTTTGGGGGTGAGAGCTTTAAATACTAAGCTTTTTGTTCTCGCATGTAGTTTTGGATCACCCTGATGTACATACATAGATATGTAAGTGTCTACGTATATATGCGCATACATATATGTATTCGTGTATGTAGATATTTACTACTTGTGTGTGGGCTATCTCTCAACTTGTTTAAATTGAAATTTATTTGAAAGCTAATCTCTTCGATTCGTACAAAGTTAATAACGCGAACAATTACGGATTCATGTAACTGAATGTTTAATTAAATGAAACACAAACATTAATTTTGAAGCAAAAGTTTTAAACGAAATTAATTTCAAAGTTAATAAAGTCTCATATATGTACATACATATGTACATCGGGGCACCGAAATTGCGCATATGGAAACTGTGCATTTAGACATTATGTCGGTTTCAACCGAAACTGTGCATGTATGCTTTATTTCGGTTTTTACCATATGCATTATTTCGGTTTTAAACCGAAACTGTGCATGTATGCATTACTTCGGTTTTTGTTATATGCATTATTTCGGGTTTCAACCGAAACTGTGCATGTATGCATAC
>NW_023473132.1:0-3872 GCF_013731165.1 Rhagoletis pomonella
GGAGTTGGGACAGTTACAAGTCAGCAAGCTACAAGTAAAGTGAGCGGGGAATCGAGTTGCGAATAAGCAAGCTATAAGTTTAATTGTGTTAACAAGTAGTAAAGCGTTGTTATTGCTTTAACAAGTATTGTAAAGTGTTTTTACTGTATTAGCAAGTATTGTAAATTGTTTGTTGTACAATAAAGTTAATTGTACTACAATTCGGTCATCGTTAGCATTTATTTAACAATCCAGCGATACGAGCCCGAGTATATTTGGGTAATCCCTCAAGGTTTCGAGGATAATCGTAACAATTGGTGTCAGAAGTGGGATTGTTAAATAAATCCCGAAGGATAAACTACTGAAAATGGCGAAAATTCAGGACTTAAAGATTGAGGAACTGAAACAGGAGTTGGAAAAGCGTAATTTGGCCACCTCCGGAAGAAAAGTGGAATTATTATCCCGTTTGCGGGAGGCTATGGAAGCTGAAGGCATCGACGTGGACAAATACGACTTCCAGGGTAAATCCGACGATGCATCCGCAAAGGACGAACACAAGGATGAGGCTGCCTGTTCGTCGAAGGATGTGCAGCAGACATCCGGGAAGGTTGAAGAACAGCAAAAGTCTCTAAGTTCATCAACAGCTATGGACATGAACACGTTATTGGCTGCCATGTCACAGATGTCATCTCAGATGCAAACACAGTTGTCAGATATTTCGTCGCAGCTACAGGCACAGAAGACACACGTATCACAGTTGTTGGAAGTCCAAGATGCAAAGATTACACAACTGCAGGAGAATTTGGCTAGAGATAACGAACAAATCAAGGATAGACAGGATAAAGTCGAGGCCAAGCGAGAAGAGTTGGAAGGTCGCCTCCGAGATATGCAGTTGAATCGCCCACCTTCTTCGACGAGCGCGCCCAAGGTAAAGACTCCATCCTTTGACGGCACGATTCCTTTCCAAGTCTTTAAGCTCCAGTTTGAGAAGACAGCTACAGCAAATCACTGGAGCATGGAGGATAAATCCGCTGCACTGTTCGTTGCATTAAAAGGACCTGCAGCGGAAATCTTGCAGACTATTCCCGACTGTGAAAGGAACAGTTACGATGCGTTAATGGGTGCAGTGGAAAGACGTTATGGTAGCGAGCACCGGAGAGAGATTTACCAGATGGAACTGGAGAATCGCTGCCAGAAATCCAATGAGACTTTACAGGAATTCGCCTCTGAGGTTGAAAGGTTGGCTCATTTGGCAATTGGAGATGCATCTGGTGAGCACCTCGAAAGAGTAAAAATCCAGAGGTTCATCAACGGAATGCGGGACATGTATACCAAGCGCGAGACGTATGCAAATCCAAAGCCAACATTTGCTGAAACGGTCTCGTATGCTCAGACACGTGAAACGGCAGCGCTCCTAAGTAGACCAGCCTACAAAGCCCATCGAGTAGAAGTGGAAACACCTGACGTGATGAACGAGATCCTGAAAACACTCAAGTCGATGGCAGGGAAGAATACTCCTGGTGCAACCGAGAGGAAGGATGGTGCTAGGAAATGCTTTAGTTGCGGAAAACCAGGCCACTTCGCCCGCGATTGCAGTGGGCTCAACCATTCAGCAGGACGCAAACGCAGGGCTGAGGGAGACGAATCCAACTCAAATCAGTCGTTAAACTAAAACATGCCAGCAGGAAGGGCCGCGTGCTGGCTCCAGATGTTGAAGGGCCCATAATCTCCGTCTCACAAATTGGCCGGAATGCGAGCAACCTCACTATTGGTGGATGTGTGAATGGGCAGGAGCGAGTGCTGACAGTGGATACTGGAGCGTCACATTGCATTATTCGACCTGATGTGACTACTTTTTATGTGAAGCCACTACCTGGAGCAAAGCTGCAGACTGCAACTGGTGAGCGAACCCAAGTGTTAGGAGAAGTACTATGCGAGGTAATAATCGACGGGTTGGCCTCGTACACGAAGTTTATTGTCGCAGACATTGTGGATGAAGTCATCATCGGCGTGGATTTCCTACTTGGGCAAGGCATGAAGATTGACCTCCAGGGAATGATCCTAACCTATGGCGACAGGAAAGTGCCACTTAGGGTTGGTTACGACAACCAGTGCTTCGGCAGACGGTTGGTCTTAGAGGAAGTGCCGAAGATTCCACCAGAAAAGGAAGTGGTTAGTTGGGCGGAGGTTGGCAGTGATGGAGACGGAGTGGTTTCATCAGGAGAAGGAAGTGGTTCACCGATACAGGAAAAGCGTGATGGTTCCGCCAGCTCAGTGAACCAGAGGTCGCAACAAGGAAGTGGTCATGGCGAGCCAGGCAGTGTTTCCGGCAGGAGGAAAGCCACTGAACCACGTTGCAATGGTGATACGCCGGTGGCCGGAAATGGAAGCGGCTGTGGTAGCAGTAGGCGCGGTTTGAAGTGTCCTGAAAAAGGTGGTCGGCAAAAGCGAGCAGTTAAGCCGGAAGCCAAGGGTGAGATTATACATGTCCGGTCAATGAAGTTAGCATCGGCGTAAGAGCGAGATACGAAACGACGGCGGAAGCTTCAGCGTAAGGATCCGGATGTAGCAAGATGTGCTAAAGGCAGTGCAGCACGAAGGCGGGAGTCTGGGTGTCATGGACAGAGGATGCGGCATAGATCTGGCGAAAAGGGTGCCCACGAGAAGAGACATGGTCTGGTCACCACCAGTGGCCGGCAGAAGCACGACCATGTGAGATGGTGCACTCCCGGAGATAAGCCGGAAGCAATGTCCAGTAATGCATTGCGGTTGTACATGTCGCAGCAGAAGAAAAGCTTTACCTCCAAGCAAGGACTTGACTGGAAAGATCCGTTGAAGATTGACAAACGGCTGAAGGACGCAGTGCATCAAATCCAGACAATGGGGAGACCGAGGACCAAGATGAAAGTGGTCCACTAGGAAAGACTTGCAGCGGTTGGGCGGCAAGTATGTTTCAAGGTTTCGAGGATAATCGTAACAGTATGTATGTATGTACATGAATAGATTAGACTCAAACAAGGAAGAAGGTAAAGTTGAGTATGGAGAAGAAGAAAGTGATAAATACAGAAATTAAAATAAAAGTAAAGAAACCTAGATATAAAGACAAAGAGGAAGGAAAATTTAAATACCTAACCTAATAACAATGGTGGGGGTGAATATGTAAATGAAGAAAATAATGGACATATTTAGATCAAGATAAAGGAAAAGATAAAGATGAAGACCAAGACGACGGAGATGAAGATGAAGATGAAGATGAAGATGAAGATAAAGACGAAGATGAAACACACCACAACTTAACCCCCACACCGTAATTCACCACACTTCAACTCTCTCACCATACCTTAACTCACCACACCTCAACTCACCACACCTCAACTCACCACACCTTAACTCCACACACCTAAATTCACCACACCTTAATTCACCACACCTCAACTCACCACACGTTAACCCCCCACACCTAAATCCACCACACCGTAATTCACCACACCTCAACTTTCTCACCACACCTTAATTCACCACACCTCAACTCACCACATCTTAACTCCCCACACCTAAATTCACCACACCTCAACTCACCACAGATAAATTCACCACACCTAAACTCACCGCACCTCTTAAGCCCACCACACCTGAATTCACAGCGCCGTAACTCCCACACCCAATTCCACCACATCGCAAACCACCACACCCAATTTCTCCTTATGACATGATATCACTTTATGTGGCATCAATGACATTGCTTTAATATTGATACTGAATTAAAGAAATCTGCTAAGCAGCAGTTTAGAAATCAGATTTACGAAGATTAAGATTCATGCAAGGAAGAAGGTAAAGTTGAATATGTAGAAGAAGAAAGGGATAAAGGCAAAGATTAGAATAAAAGTAAAGAA
>NW_023473133.1:0-3871 GCF_013731165.1 Rhagoletis pomonella
GATGAGAAATTTATGTTGCTTCATAAAGCACACTGTCTGCTTTACACTCCCGATAACGAGCACTTCGGTATTGTGCCACTGGAAGGCATGTATATGTCGAAACCAATAATTGCATTAAATAGTGGCGGACCAACGGAAACGATTGTGAATAATTCTACAGGATTTTTATGCGAGCAACAACCATCAAAGTTTGCAGATGCAATGCTGCAGTTATATAAGGATGATCCCTTGCGTGAACGAATGGGCGTGATGGGGCACAAGAGAGTGCAACAGAAATTCTCATTTGAAGCATTTACCGACAAACTCAATAATATTGTGGAAACCGTCATCAAACCGGTCTGGACAAAGGAGAGTAGCAAGAAAAAAGATGCATAAATACGAGGCGAAAAATTAACCTGGCCGTATTAAAAGGTCGTTTAATAGACACGCCGTAATCAAAAACCGCTTAGGCTTTATGACTAGTGCACATTGAAATATAGAACAAAAAAAAAAACAAGTAAGATTTGCTAAATTTACTCGATTTATGTTTTTTTTTCGTCACTGCGTACATTTATTAATTCAACTGCGATGATAAGCTATATTTCTTGATGTATTAAAATTGTTCAGTTCTTTGCATTTAATACTAAGTGTCATAATTTAAGAATTCAATATTTAAATAAAGGCAAGTTCTTTTAAAATGCGCATTTTTTACTAACCACCTCTAATTTGTCATATTACTCATATCGCTTATATAAATATAAATAGCCGAGATCTTTTGGTGGATTTTGCGAAAGTGCTACTTTGCTATCGTTGAAGATCACCCATCGTCCATCTTTTTGTATGTGACACACATAATGACCAACTTGGGCTGATGTTCCCATGTGAGAAACGAAAGCTACAAGCTTATATTTTCCTACACCATCACGGTATGTTTTTTTCTGCGTAGTACCTGTATCTGTACTGACATTACTTGGGGTGTTTTCATCTGTGTCCATATCGTCGGCATGTGAGAAAATCCAATCTGTTGCACGTTCAATATTGCCATCGGTTGCTTTCAATGCCTTAGTCGCTTGACGCTCTTCAAAGCCCATACTCATTAACATAGCTACACTTTCAGGATTCGCTGTGAATTCTGCTGCTTTTCTACCGCCCATTCCATCTGCAGGCAAAACAAACGGTTCTGAGATGTCTGCATCGCCAATATGCTCCATGAGCCAATTGGAAGCTGCTTCTAAACTAATATTTTTAGTATGAAATACCGCACGCTTGCAAGCTTCGCGTGGAAATCCCATTTGCATAAGTTCGCCCATTAGATTTTCATCAAACGAAAACTTGGGCTTTTCTTCCGTTTCTGGTAGTGGCTGCTCATTTGGTTGCATACCAGAGGCGCGCCAGTTGCTGAGATCTAATTCATCTGGCATATCAACCGAAACATCTAACTTTTTTGGGACCCAATCGGCGCCGAGTGTGAACTTGCGCAAATGCAACATTAAGAAATCTGGCATATTCCCAAGCCGGGTATTCTTTCTGGCAGTGGTTATGCAGTTTGCAGCCGACGAGTAGAATTGGTCAAGTACTTCAGGTGCGAAAAAGCGTTCTAAGCAAGCTTGTAGAGGCACTTTGTGGCGCACTACATTTTTGTCGCTGCTATTGTTTTTGCCTTGAGCGGCTTTACGCTCCAAATACTCTTTGACCTCGTCTAAGTTTGTAGCTTTATCTAAGGGTATTTCCAATGGCAAACAAAAGTCATCACGATGTGTGTACTTTACCTTTTTGCTGCTCATGCACTCCACACGGTCTTCCAAATTGATCGTGAGACTTTCCACAGGATTCGGTTCATTGCGCGAATTTCGCTCGATAATGTTGATAAGATGTAGATAAAAATCATAAGCATCTTGTTGCTGTTTCGTACTAAAGTCGGGATGATTTTTGCCAATGACATTTTTGAACATAGCTGGCGAAATGCCTGTAGACTCAGAATCAAGTGAATTCTCCGAAATGCTGCTGTATTTGCCTGACCATATGCCATTACCCAACTTAGCCATTTGTATGTTAAAATCATTTGCCGGATCTGAAGGAAATGCGTTAAAGTATTTTTCGGCACCGTCTCCTACGTATCGCTTGATGAAGTCGGGCAGTGTAAATATTACCTGAAAACAGTTTTTAAATGTAAGTGATTTGGTAACGGTTTGGCATCGCACTTACCTGCATTACACTGTTAATGTAACACGAGTTGCCGAGGTTTCTCATACCCGTATAGCCTGGACCAGCCAATGGCTGTAACTCGCTATCGCTTTCGGTCAACAGTGACCATTCACCAATGCGTTGATTAATTTCTAGTTCCAATTCAACCATAGTCTTTTCACTCTTTTTCATCGCTGCCATATTAATACCAAAATGAGCAAGATGCTTCTCCAGATGTGTGTCAATAACCATGTCATCCTCTGGATATGAGAAAACGTCAGATTTTCCATCAGCAGTTATAGTACCCAGTTTGACAGCTAATGGATAACCCATTTCCCGATAATATTCTACAGCATGATCATTTCCACCCGAACCATCGAAAAATTTACGCCCACAAAGAATAGAGCCATCGGTTAAGTTGAGCCATAAATTATTTGTTAGTTCACATTTTTCGCATTTCCAGCCGGACGGTGGTATTTTCTTGCCATTATCTAGCTGGATTAAATTATCTGAATACTTGGACACTTGACGTACTTCACCATCCCAAGTACCTACAGACATGAAACACTGATTAAAAAGCAAAATTCAAAATATTACACTTGAAAACTTACCAGCTAGCGTTTGTTTTTCTAATTTTGCTATAGCGGATTCTTGTGCTAGAACTGCTTCAACTGATTGTGTTACCAGCAGCGGCAATTGTTCATCAGGGAATACCAATTTCTTATCAATATCCGGCATTACAACAATACTATACGAATCTTTAATGTCGTATTTCTTTTCGTTTGCATCATTGTAACCTCCCTCAACGCCTATAGCTAACCGGGTTATTTTGCGTTCAGGTCCTCCTTCATCAGCGCAAGCACCACCAACATTTTCTTTGGGTGTCTTAATGCGATGTATATGCAAGAATACTGTATTTCCAGTCTTTTCAGCATATCGTTTGACATATGCTTCGCCAAAGCCCAGAAAGCTGCTTAAACTCACGTAAAGTCCTGTAGGAGTTTCTGGTGTATCATAGGAGTAGACGCACTCATCTTTATAAATGGGTACATTATCGCATGGTACACGAATTTTCGCCAATTGTTTCTGCAACTGTTCCATCACTTTGTAAATAGCTGGTAACGTTTTAATCAATTACACAACAAATATATTGCGTTTAATGTAAAATATTTACTGCGTATTTTACCCTAAATTACTATAATTAAATGTAATATCTGTACAACACAAGTATTCTCGCAATTATTCAGCAATTTAACAAATTATGCGTCAATGCAAATGTTATTTTAGGAATTTGGCATTTGAAACGGTTTGGGAAGCAATCGGAACATGACAGAATGGCAATGGCTATAATTTGAGACAAATTCGATTAATCGATCATAAAATAAATAAAAATTGAAGACCCCGCCAAATAGAAAATCTTTTCTGCGTCACAGCGATTCCTTTGACTAAAGATAAAATTAGTCGAGAACGCAGAACGTATACTTAAACGCAGTCTGTATACGCAAAATTTTGTCGATTACTGGAGCCCTCAGTGTTGCTTACTACAGTGTTGCCACTCTTCAATGCCTTTTCATAAACTTACCCTTTCAACCACAATTTTTCGTGCTATAATAAAACTATAAACTACTTAGTTTTCAACAAAAACCTTATTTAATAGTAAATTTCAAATATTTTAAACATATTTCGAATAGGAACTTATAACTTTTTT
>NW_023473134.1:0-3871 GCF_013731165.1 Rhagoletis pomonella
CATTCAATTCCATGTTTTCACCTGATGGGCGTACAAATATACAGACAGACAGAGATTCAAAAATTCTAAAAATTGTTTATTTGGCTTTAATAAAAACCCATCATATTAATTTTTCTTTAATATCTATAAGGTACAGCCGTCGACCTGTTACAAATTTATTATATATATAGATGTAGATATAGATTTCATTTATTTTATCAATTTAATAAAATAAAATTTTTCAAACAGGTGGCAGCCCTCCCTAAAAATATTTTCGGCAATAAAATTTCCTAAACCCCTTCAGTTTGATACCCATATTGCAATATTCAATTTATCTTATAAATTAAATTAAATGTAAATTTTCAAACAGGTGGCAACTCTAAAAAAAATATTTTTGGCTGTAAGCCTTCTTCAGCCTCTTTCTTTTGACGCCCATATTTCAATATTCATTTGTTCTTATCAATTTACATAAACCCCAATTTTCAAACAGGTGGCAACTCTCTAATTTTGTTCTTCCAATATTTTAAGTTAGACCTCTAGCAATACATCGGTGGGAACTTCATTCAAATCCATGCATTCGTTTTCGAGGGATGCGCGAACAAACATACAGACAGACAGACACAGACAGACAGACAAAAATTCTAAAAATGGTTGATTTGGCTTCTGGTGCTCTAATAAAGACCCCCCACATTAATTTTTCTTTAATATCTATAATGTACAGACATCGACCTGTTACAATTTTATTATATGTATAGATCATCGATACAATTTCAAATTACATAAACCCAGTCACAGTGCCTTTTTGGTATTCGGCGCTTAAAGAAATCATATAATACATAAAATAAATAAAAGCTGTTTTGATTAATATTACATAAACTGAAAACTGTTAAAAATAAGTGCGCTTGTGTACAGAGATTTTAGAACCCATTTAGTTCCTAAAATGTCTGTTTGCAACACATAACAATAAAAATGCACATCAAATAGCTAAGAATGATGAAGGAAATCGATTCAGATATGCCTGCTTAACTGGCCGTACGTGCACAAAACAAGAAAAGGGTTATTAACCCTGGACTTGTTTCGTTAGTCGATTCGACTAACAAATAAATAATATAAAAAAAAACTTTTTAATATACAACGCTTTTATAAATGGACTAAAAAGTAGAAAATAATACTTCTCAGTCCCATAGAATTTGTTTTGATAACTTTTGATTTTGAAATTTTAGCAAAAGTCATTATAAACAATCTATGAAATTGAAAATGAAAAACGTGGAGCGCATGCAATACAAAGCATTCGATTTAATTGACAATAGTCAAACTACCTAAAATTTCTACAGCGAAAGTAGAACTTTGAAATCGATTTTAAGCGGTCGTTATTCATATACCCACATACATACATTCATATATTACTTTTCATATCAATTCAAGTGTATTACATGCGCCCCACGCTTTTCATTTTCAATTTCATAGATTGTTTATAATGACTTTTGCTAAAATTTCAAAATCAAAAGTTATCAAAACAAATTCTATGGGACTGAGAAGTATTATTTTCTACTTTTTAGTCCATTTATAAAAGCGTTGTATATTAAAAAGTTTTTTTTATATTATTTATTTTCTACTTTTTAGTCCTGTCTGAATAAAATTTTGCAATAGATATTAAAATAATTCAACGATATTAATAGAAAGGTGCACACACAAGCATTTACATATGTATGTACATACAAACGAGCACCAATTAATTTTATTTAAAGAAATGGCGTGTCGTCTATTTCCGCCGATATGCGTGTATAAACCCTCCTCAAAGTCTAGCCAAAAAGCCAGCAACTCAAACAACAGGTTCCCCAGAGCAATTCGCTCGAGAAAGTGGTACCCGGTACACGTAATACGCGGCACACAGCACAACAATCCGCCAAAACAGGCAACCCGGCCCAAAATTACCACCGTAGAAGGCAGAAACCCCGAGCGGCAGTGCAGGAGCCCAAGAATTACCCTTAAAACGGCCACAGGAGCTTAAAAAGACCATTTGGCCCCCAACTGGTCCGAAGGTAAGTAGTTTCGGACTAGTCCCAAACTGGTTCCCGGACTGTTCCCCGACTGGTTACCAACTGGCCCCACGAACTAGTTACCAACTGGTCCCAAAGTGGTTACCAACTGGTCCACCTATATACAAACGAGCACCAATTAATTTTATTTAAAGAAATGGCGTGTCGTCTATTTCCGGTGTAGCAAACGTAGTACATAGGGCGACATCTAGATGTCATCTACCTCGCCCTATTCACTATGCTTTTTATAGGAGCTTTTCAAAGCTTTGCTTTGGTGTCGGACACACAACATTGAAAGTTTCTGGATCCACAACATTGAAAGTTTCTGGAACACAACATTGCAAGTTGATAAAAGCGTTGTAAAATCGTGTTTCGCTTCGTACCTCTCTCTGAAGTCATTTACCATTTTGTTTATTATATGTAACAGAGAAAATAATATGTATTTAATATTTTGTTTGTGTGTTTGAAAAACTATAAAGAACTAAAATTCATAAAATGTATTTTCGGTTTTAACTCTTTTATGTTTGTTATTTCAATTCAAAGTTGGTGTTAGTCGTTTCGACTAACAAGACGGCAGACAGGGTCAAAAGAGCGAAGCACTTCCAGGGTTAAGGGGCTATTCAAGTATTATGTAACCACCAGTGGGAAGCGGGGGTCTTGGTTTGCTTACTTTTAATGACCAGGGGCAACATTTCTTCAAATAAGTAAAACATTAATTACACACGCACAAATTTTGCCTGCACTTTCGATCACAATTGAACACTGCACTTCACTCTCGTTTCGAATTTTTTATAGCGTTTTTTAAGCTATTTAGTGGTTTAACACTTCTTGGATGCGCTTGGTATTGTAAAAGAAATATGCGCAATTGGATCCCTAACTATATTTTTTTGTTTGCTTTAAATTTGTAAAATTACAATTATTTTTTGATTTGTTTACATCTGTCATTTATTACAAATAAAGAAAAGTCTAAGAGTTACCAAATATAAACATTTTTATATCTATTTATTAAACTAATAATTTTCAATAATAACTTATTTAATTAAACTTTATTAAAACACAAATTTGAAGTGCAAATAAATTTGTAAAACTATTTATCACAAAATGTTATTAATTGTTTCCAAGCGTACTATAGTTTTTATGCATTTTGAGAACAAATAATACAGTATGTATACATACATACATATGTATAGCATGTACTTATGGCGGCCGCCGTAGCAGAGTGATTATATGTCCGTACTTCCACTCCATAGGACCATGGTTATATCCCTGGTCAGATCATAACCCAAAATAGCAGTCGTCCTTCGGCACGCAATGGCAAACCCTCAAGTATACTTCTGCCTTGAAAACTCTTCTTATAAGATCATTTGGCGTTCGGACTCAGCCTTAAATATTTAGGTGTCTCCATTTGTGTCACAACAACAGAACTCATGCCTCAAGTTTGAGGAGAAGCTCGGCCAAACACTTAGAAAAATATCTTAGCAGAAAATATTTTTTTGTTTACTTATTTTAAGGTAGATGGCAATCTTCTGGTTTCACATTTTGAGTACAAAAAACTCAACCCTGATACAACAAATAGTATTAGTACTGAATGATAATGACCGATTGCAATCACATAAACGTACAATCATACATGATTGAGTTTTTATTTTGCATTCACATTCTTTATGTGAATGGGTGTCAACCATTTCATAACACAATACGTATTTTGTGTTTACAATGTGTAACCAATCTCAA
The DNA here is from genome assembly GCF_013731165.1 of Rhagoletis pomonella. Classification (NCBI taxonomy): domain Eukaryota; kingdom Metazoa; phylum Arthropoda; class Insecta; order Diptera; family Tephritidae; genus Rhagoletis; species Rhagoletis pomonella. The sequence goes on from NW_023473134.1 coordinate 3,753, forward strand.
GAGTGGTTGTTAAATTTTTTAAATCGAACAATCACATTTTTGAATCGAAAAAAATGAGAATGCACACTCAATTGATTAAATCATTACACAGCTGCGGCATGTATGAACGAACTCATTGC
>NW_023473135.1:0-3871 GCF_013731165.1 Rhagoletis pomonella
AGAAAACGCTCTTGCGACGCCGGAAAAACAGGTAGGAAAGAAACTGTATTATAACAACAACAATCGCAAGGTTTCGTTAACATCGGCTGCAGTTGGGTGTACATTATGCAGCTCTAGCGAACATCGAATTGCAAATTGTGAACGATTTTTAGGCCTGTCGCCTTTAATGCGTTACAAAGAAGCAAAAAGGTTGCACCTTTGCTTGAATTGCTTGAGACGTGGTCACTCTCTTAAGGACTGTAAGTCCGGCCAGTGTAGGCATTGCTCGTCGAAGCATCACAGTCTGCTTCATCAAGACACAAATTCATTTGCGAATTCTTCTGAAACATTGACGTGTGCTAAATCCCCATCGCAAGCACAAGCAACAACAATGCTCCCCACTTCTATGCACCCGTATTTGCCACATTCGTCTTCAACCTTCGGCCCATCAGCTTCTGCACTTGTCAGCTTTGAAGCTCAAGCTAGCTTTGCTAACCGAGATTTCGTTCTCTTAGCAACTGCCATCATTTATTTAAAAAATCGATCTGGCTCTCTCATTCCCTGCAGAGCTTTGCTAGATTCTGCGTCACAACTCAACTTCGTAACTAATCGACTTGTTAGTCAGCTTCAGTTAAAGAAGGTTAACTCGTCACAGTTCATTTCTGGCATAGGCCAAAATGATTTCGCCACCAATCATATCGTTGATTTAAGGCTCCATTCGCGTGTTACTGATTATACGGCTAACTTGACAGCAGTCGTCACATCCACCATTACCGATATTCAACCAAGTCGCTCGTTAAAATGCGTTGATTGGAACATACCTTCGAATATACGCTTAGCGGATCCATTATTCTTTGAACCTCAACGCATTGACATGCTCATTGGAGCTAGCTTATTTTTCGACCTACTTTGCGTTGGTCAAATACGCTTGGCTGAAAGTATGCCAATTTTGCAAAAAACCAAATTGGGTTGGATAGTATCGGGCGCAACTGTGTACAACGCTGCAAAATTATCGTGCCTAACAGCCATCGACATGGCTCTAACAAATGACTCTGATGTCGAATTAAACAAATTAGTGGAACGCTTTTGGGAAGTAGAAACCTGTAAAGAATCTTCGCCAAAGACTACGGCAGAAGAAGATTTGTGTGAATCTAATTTTTTAAAAAACTACAGACGTTTAAAATCCGGTGAGTTTTCTGTTCGATTACCAACAAAATTACCTTCGTTCGAACTGGGAGAGTCTTATCCGCAGGCTGTTAATCGGTTCAGAGCATTGGAACGAAGATTGCAGCGAAATGCTGAACTTAAAAAACAATATTCATCGTTTATCAAGGAGTACCTTGATTTGAATCACATGTCAGTCGTTGACGCTATACCAAGCAAAGTTCCTATAAATTTTTTGCCGCATCATTGCGTTTTAAAGGCCGATAGCACAACAACAAAACTGCGTGTGGTGTTTGATGGCTCGGCGCCCACTAGCACTCGACGTTCGCTGAACTCGATCCTGATGAAAGGACCAACCATTCAACAACAGCTTTTTGATATTTTGCTCAGATTTCGTACATTTAAAATTGCTCTTACAGCAGACATTTGTAAAATGTATCGCTGTGTAAGAATGTCTTATCCAGATAACTTTCTTCAATGCATAATATGGAGAGACAGCCCTAATGAAGAGTTCCGTATTTTTAAATTAGATACCGTCACCTACGGAACAAAGCCTGCCTCTTTTTTATCGATTCGATCGATGCAGCAACTTGCCCAGGACGATGCGCACCTCTATCCGGTTGGCGCTGAAACAATAAAACATGCATTCTATGTTGATGATATGATATCCGGCGCCGACTCGGTGGACGAAGCCAAGGTTATGCTAAATCAGACGAGGAAGTTGCTGTCTCTTGGAAACTTTCATTTGAGAAAATGGTGCTCAAACGATAATCGCATTTTGACTGATATAGCAGCTAATGACAAACAGGAATTCCTAAAGTTCGATGATGATACAATGATAACAAAGGCACTTGGATTGGTTTGGGACCCCAGTTTGGACGTTTTTATATTTTCATTTTCGCCTTTTGCAACGCCGGCCAAGGTAACTAAGCGTACTATTCTTTCAGCCATTGCTAGACTGTATGACCCGCTTGGTTTGATCGGACCTGTGGTGGCCAAGGCCAAAATATTCCTGCAGCAGTTGTGGAAGGAGAAGCTACATTGGGATGAAAGCCCATCGCAGGCAATACAATCGGAATGGCTGGAAATGTGCAGTCAATATAAGCTAGTTGCACATTTTAGTTTCGACCGATTCCTGCTAATGCCCGAAGCTGACCTACAGATGCATGCCTTTTGTGATGCAAGTGTTGCTGCTTATGGGGCCTGCATATACATACGAGCTGAAAGAGAAGGATACATTCAGACCAATCTGCTTTGTTCCAAATCGCGCGTTGCCCCGCTTAAAACTCTTACGGTCCCAAGGCTTGAGCTGTCTGGGGCATTGCTGCTAGCCGAATTGGTCTCCAAGGTAATCAATTCCATGCATTTCAAAGGCAGGATATTTTGCTGGTCGGACTCCACAATAGTACTGTCGTGGTTGCGTAACGAGCCAGCCAACTTCAACGTTTTTGTCGCTAATCGCATTCACGCAATTCAAACCCTAACTAAAGGAATGACCTGGAGCTACGTTCCAACTGAGTCCAACCCAGCAGACATTATTTCAAGAGGAGTTAGTCCGAAGGAGCTGTTGAACATGGACTTATGGAAATACGGACCATCTTTTCTTGCCAGCAGTCAACATAACTGGCCGAAATCTCCTCTTCTACCAATAAATGACTGCCCGGAAAGTCGAAAGCGTGCTGTTGTAATTGTTACCACAGTAGACATTTCATTAAACTGCAAATTTGTTAATTCTTTTGTTCGCTTACAGAGAGTATATGCCTACGTTTATCGATTTTCTCGACCAGCTGTAAGGAGATGTTCTGGATTCCTCACCACCATGGAATTACAAGAAGGAACCTTTTTGCTTATTCGCATGATACAGAAAACACATCTTCGAGACGAGTACAAAGCACTCGAAGCTAGAGAGGTGGTAAAGACTTCATCTGAAATTCGTTCTCTTAACCCGTTCCTCGACGAGCGTGGATTGCTTCGAGTCAGCGGAAGACTTCAAAATTCGGATTTGGAGTTTTCATCGAAACACCCAATTATTCTGCCAAAACGTCACCCGGTGACTGACGCAATCATCAGCAGTTTTCATAGAAAACTGTTACACGCTGGACCACAATCGCTATTGGCATCCATTCGTCTGCAATACTGGCCTGTGGGCGGTCGCAAAACCGTGAATGGAGTCATCAACAAATGCATACGTTGTTTTCACGTCAAACCTAAACTAATGGAACACTTAATGGGAAACTTACCATCTGAAAGATTTCAATGCAATCGAGCATTCCTAATTACCGGAGTAGACTTTTGTGGACCATTTTTTTACAACTCGGACGTTAGAAACCGACTTCCAGGTAAATGCTACGCTTGCATATTTATTTGCTTCGTAACCAAGGCGGTTCATTTGGAGCTGGTGAAAGATTTGGCAACCTCTTCCTTTCTCGCAGCCCTAAATAGATTCATTTGTATGCGTGGTAGACCACAAACCATATGGTCGGACAATGTCACTAACTTCGTTGGTGCAAAGAATGAATTATTGGAGCTAAGGAACTTATTTTTGAGTCAACAGCATTTGAAAGTAGTTCACGAGCTGTGCGCAAATGATGGGATTGATTGGACGTTGATATCCCCTCGCTCCCCTCACTTCGGTGGCTTATGGGAAGCCGCAGTAAAAATGGCCAAATATCATTTTCACCGAGTTGTTGGCCTTTCAACGCTAAATTTTGAAGAGCTACGCACACTT
>NW_023473136.1:0-3871 GCF_013731165.1 Rhagoletis pomonella
AAGGACGAGGCCTTTCATGTGACACCTCATTTTTGAAAATCGAAGGAACGGTACAGATTTTATGACTTGGTGTTAAATATTTATTTATTTATTTATGTCTAACAACTAACCATAGTTATAACAGACACTAAGCAGTCTGTTACTTAAAAATTTAATTTACCAGATTACTTAAGTAAGAATTTAAAAAACCAATGAAGAATTTCAAACAGATTAGGAATTACAAAATTTACATGATATTAATGACTGGACATAAGATATCTTTCCAATTCGAATGTAGTTGCTCTAGTATTGGTAAAATCTATGTCTAAAAAATTTGAAAAATAATTGAAGTGTGATAAGGTTCTGTTTATTGGCACGTTTGCACCATAAACCGTTCTGCTTAGCCCAACCTTAAACGCGTCAAAACGACGCAAGTTACGGCTGGGAACTTGAAAATGGATTCTCTCAAGTAGGGCCGGGCACTCAACTTTTCCCGAGATAATACCCAATAAAAATGAGATAGCCTGAGAAGTTCTATTTTGCAAAGTTGGTAGGCTAATTAGCCGACAACGGGATACATATGATGGCAATGGTTCCACAAACCTTAGTGAACGTAAAGCAAAGCGTAAAAATACCTTTTGCACCTTTTCTAAACGATTAATATGAACAGTATGACTCGGTCTCCAAATAATCGCAGCATATTCCAATTTTGAACGCACAAACCCCGTATGGAGCATTTTAATAGTATAAGGATTGGTGAACTCTGAAGAGTGACGTCTAACAAATGCAAGCATGGCAAATGAGTCAGCAATAGTTTTATTTAAGTGCGAAGTGAACGTGAGTTTTGGGTCGAAATGTACTCCAAGGTCCTTAATCTCACTTAACGAGTCAAGGCAAACATTTGCAATGAAATAAGATGTTGCTAAAGGTACTTTCGATTTAGTAAATGACACTTTATGACATTTCCTGATGTTAAGGAAAAGCCGTTAATAAAATATTGTGGGATATCTTGTCGAAGGATTTTGAAAAGTCTGTGTATATCACATCAAGTTGAAAGCCATTACGATAAGTTGAGAAACAATCCTCCGTGAAAACTGCAAGGTTAGACACCGTAGATCTGCCCGATACAAAGCTGTGCTGATTAGGGCAGATCAAATGTTTGGCATTAAAAAAAAAGTTTCGTTTTAATAATGTTCTCGAATATTTTAGCAACTGTGGACAATTTACTAATTGGTCTATAATTTTCAACATCGCATTTGTTTCCAGTCTTAAAAATAGATGTGATTGACGTTCGCTTCCAGTCATCAATAAATAGACCTTCAGAAAGAGATTTATTGAATATTAGTAGTAATGGCTTAACTAAGGAAACACAGGTTTTGAATAAGATAGCTGAAAAACCATCTGCATCTATGCGAGACGAGCTTTTTATATTTTTGATACCCTTAATAATATCATCTTCTGTTAGAGTAAGCGAACCCAGATCAAGAGTAAAAGACGTGCTCTTAGTGAAATTTTTACGAATATTTGATAGGTCATCATCACACAGATCATTATCAGATACGAAGTTGGACGAAAAGAAATCCGCAAAGAAATTTGCAGCCTCAGACACAGAAGTTGCATTCTCTTTTTTGTAAAAAACAGTCTTGGGTATACTCGAGCCTGCTTTCCTGGAATTAATATAGGACCAAAAATGCTTCGGACTTATTTTAATATCCGACTCAAAATCGCGTATATAATTTTTGTAACGCTTCTTATTTAACTTTGAGAACTCTGGTTTATAGTAACGATATTTTCCGAAGAAACATTGCTTTTTGGTTGATTTAAATTTTATTATTAAACTTATTTTTCCAATTTTTTAGACGCTTTAAATCCTTTGAGAACCAAGGAAACTTATACATTTTTGGTTTAAAAATTGGCACATATTTAGAACATTGATCAGATAAGTGGGTTTTGAATACATTAAAACAACCTTCAAATTTGATATCCTGAAACAAGTTATCCCAGTGTAATTCACCCAACGCAGTATCCAATGCGGCAAAGTAACAGGGATTATAATTAAATGAAACAGTTTTGTGTACTAGGGAATCTTCGAAAAATTCAAAAAATTCGATGTCTAAAACCAATGGTAAATGATATGAATTGGGTGGGGATATCGAAGAAGGTTTCGAAATTTCAAAGTTTATGTTGTACGTTACAAAGACTAAGTCTAGAAGGCGATTCATATTGTTGCCGAGGCCGTTTATTTGAGTAAGGCCCATACTTAAAAAGTTATCAATAACATATGAGTCAACAGAACTTTGTACATTTGAGGGAGTCAAGAATAAATTATTATCGAAATACGACCAGCTTACATTGCTTAAGTTGAAATCACCAAGCACACAAAGTTGGTTGTCCCCAATATTACGATGAAGAGCTAACACATTGCCAACATGCGACATGTATAAGCTAGTACAGCTAAGTGAAGGTATATAAGAGGCGCAAATATACAGCAATCCAAGGGAACCGCTGACACGAACACAAAGTTGATCGATGATAGTGTCTTCGTTTTGAAGAGGTAGAAACGAAGCTTGCGGATTAGTACGGGCCACAATCAACACACCCCCACCTCGGCTACATCTGGTTTTGATGGGATCCCTGTCTTTACGAAAGACATCGTACTGATTCGGGTCGAAAAAACTCCGCATCGAAAAAATTTGCATTGAGCCAAGTCTCAACGATAACAATAATATCATACTCCAAGTGCGCACTTAGCATTCGGACAGTATCGGCCTTAGTCCTGAGTCCAGAGGCGTTTTCAAAATAGAGTTTGATATGATTGTTCGGCTTGGGAGAAACAACTATGCTGGGGGCAGTTGCCCTCCTTGTTTTTGAAAAAAACGGAACTGTCGAATATTAACATTTGTTGGCCAGATTTCTGGCTTCAGCAAATTAAAATATACATGTTCAGGAACTCCCAATTTGAAGTTGATATATTTTAGTGATGTCTCATTTGTATCCTTCTTTAAGCTTATAGCAAGCAATTTGTTGCTTATCAAGGATGACTTGATTCGCCACGTAATTAATAATATCAACTTCCGAAACCGTTGGCTTGAACGATGATAAACGGAGCCACTTAGGACGCGAAAATACTCCCAGATCATTATTTTCATTACGGCCAACCACGACATTTCTCTGCTTGGGCACTTTCTTTCGCGGCACAGTAATCCAATCAGCACCGAGTTGCTGCTGGGTAAGAGTAGCATTGATAACAGCAGCAGTGGAAGGTGAAGATGTATTAGCAACAGTAGCCAACATCTTTTAGGGCACTGAATTCTGAACATAAAGTTTTTAAACATGAAGAAAAATTTTTGTTGTGTTCACAGTTTTTTAGATTTATTAAAGCAATTTCTTTATGAATTTCACCAAATTGGCCCATTATTGTGGTTACGATAGACTCTAAGCCATTTTTATGCGTAGCCATGAAAGAATCCAAAGACCTTGTTAATTTTGCAGGCAATAACAAACACTCTGTGCAAAGATAGCAGATATGCTTATTCTGGTTCAATAGCCTGACATCATATTCTGATATTTGGCCCACATAGCAAGTACGGTGAAATTGTTTTTGACAAAAACCACTGCGCGGCACAATTAAGGTATCATTTCGCGCAAATGATTTGTCACACTTTCCGCAAGAGTCCATGTTAAAAACCACTAACAAACCAAATAGCAAGAGCAGAACCAAAAGACGTCCGCACTGTAGCGCGGTCAACTGAATCGCGCACCACTCTGCGGCAGATAAAATTTGAATTCGATTTTCTAACATGTGGCAACTCCTTTCATGGAACTAAAGCTATATTGCACACCCAAAGGACGAGGCCTTTCATGTGACACCTCATTTTTGAAAATCGAAGGA
>NW_023473137.1:0-1168 GCF_013731165.1 Rhagoletis pomonella
TTACTACAAACATTTTTGTAGAAAATTTTAACCCTCTAAGTGCCTTTCTTAATGAACTTATGTGAAGCCTTTTGAAAATAAGGGTCGAAAAGACCCATTAGGGAGGGGGTTAAGGTGTTCTATGAAAAATATTGCTCGCTAAAACAACAATAATGTTTGAAGCCAATGTATGCTAAAAATTAGATGCATTTATTTGTAAATTGACCGAAGTTCGACTCTTTACCGATTTCACCTCAGATACAGCCATTCACCACTAAAAAGCAAAAACCCAGACCTATGTATATCTTGCCAAGGGCTGTCGCTCCAGCTGAATCTCCAAAAATTCTTGGGGAAACTTTTATGCTTCTCCAACTACAACAACAATCGTTCGATTGCATTTAAATGAGGAGGATTTATGCAATCCTCTTATTTATGTACGAATTTCTATATTTCAAAGTTCTCCCTAATCTCTTTGACAAACGCTCATACATTTGCAGAACTACAAATACGAGCTCATATGTCATGCATTTAGGCAGCTATTAAAGTAAGAAATGCAAATTCCAACTGTCTTTGTATGACATAAATTTCTGTCGAATGTACAATTGCGTGTTTTTGGTCTGACTTCCGCATGCAACAGAAACTACGCGGCGACAATATCTATTCCCATACACAGACCACACACGACCGCCTGCCACACCCACTAAGCATATCGCCCCAACCACCTATTTCAGCAACAAGCTAACTACGAGTATTTAGAATGCGGAAGTGCCTATATCAAATGGTGCAGGTGCAAGAAAAAAGCAGGGTGCAATAACCACATACAGGTAATAAATATAGCAACTTGGCTTAGCGCATTTGGGTCACCAGGTCAGCGTCGTCAACAGTTTTGCCACAACACACTCTGCACCTATCTTTTTTTCATATTCTCCTATTGGAGCGCATAGTAACTTCCTTGCTTCCTAACACGGAATTGCTCCGAGGTGAAGTGTTCAACCGCAGGTTTTAGTATTTATAAATACGAGTATAATTTTTTTTTTTTGCTTTGAAGTTGCTGTCAGTTGCATGTTTCAGTTGTGCTACCGCTGCTTTTGTTGCCACTTCTAGTGTGTGTGTTAACAGTTTTTTAACCGACTTCCAAAAAGGAAGAGGTTATCAGTTCGTCGGAATATTTTTTTTTTTTTTTTTTTTT
>NW_023473137.1:1268-3870 GCF_013731165.1 Rhagoletis pomonella
GCATCGGAAAGGTAGTGTCTCAGAGGTGGTCCCATACTAATCTGGTTGAAGTCGGTTTTTTTTTTGCTAAAAATTACTAGTTATTTTTTTGGGTCTATGAACTTTGACTGTATACCGTGAATTACGCTTACTGCACAACAATGCAACTATTTTGCTTATAAATACGTACTTACTTTTGTGTGCTAAAATTGCAAACTAGCGCTTTTTGGGCTTTTGTGTTTTTTTTTGCATAATGGCTAAGCTGCTGCAGTAAATAGTGGAGTTGCTGTTGGTAGATTTTTGTGGTAATTGACACAATTGCGGAAATTTTTGGCTTTTTTCAGCAAAAAGCAGGCCATTCTGAAATATTTACATAACTTAAGTGTTTTTAGGGGGCACGGAAAGTCAAAATCATGGAAATTTTCAAAGCAGTTCGGGTTTTCAAAAATTTTCGCAAATCGATTTGAGGATTTCAATTTTCTGCTTACCGTATGACTGCATTTCCATTTACAGTGAGTGACAAATGTAAGTGCACACCTTGTTCTAATACAATATTGTACACAAAAAAAGTTCTAAAAAATCAACGGTAATTTTTAGCGACTTGAAACTTGTACTTTGTTTTACTAAAATGGACGGGCTACAAAAATGCATACTCGAAAATTTTCTAGAATTTCTGAATACAAATTTTGAAATTTTGATGAATTTTTGTGAACTTTATATAAAGTGTGAAACTTTGATTTATATAGTTTATGTTATAGAATAATCTATATTTTCATAAATAATTAATGAAAAAATTGTTTCTTGAAAATAAGTGTGAATATTATATTAGAGCAAGGTGTACACTTTCATTTGGCACTGACTGTACATACTTGCACCGTGTTACTCGTACTAAAATCGAAGATTCCACTCGATTTGTTAAGACCAAAAAAAATCTCCATTTCGAGTTCGATGCAGTATTTACATAAATAGGTACTTATATAAAAACCAAACCCGAAACATAAAACCTTTTATAGACCACTTATATTAAGTAGATGATCATTGCTTTCTTGCATTTAAAATTTGAACGAAACGGCGTATAAGTTTATATAGTTTTTGCATCTTCGTCTGAACGCATTTTTGTGGTCTTTGTGAACCTTATTTTCGGTTTCCACAACGATTTCTTTAGGTCAGAGGTTCCCAAACTTTTTTTCTCGTATGCCACTTTCCAAATTCTACTGGTTTCGGTGGACCTCTGCAGGTACATTTCTACCATATTCCCAAAAACCTCATTAAAAAATTCCGAATATTAGATCTGGCGATGGAATATGCAAGTTTTTACAAGTAACAGTCGCTGACCTTCTTAAAACTGAGTTCGTAAAGCGATCAAATTACGATCTCGCTCTCAGGAGTTATATTTTTTAAAAGCCCTCCAATTTAAAAAACTCAGAACACTGGCGTTACTTACATTCTATTCCCTATAAACTCTTTTGCTCCCTCATGAATTTCCATGAGGAGTATTTGCAAAATAATGTATTCATATTGAAGTCACCACTTTTATTTTCGTCGCTCCGAGTTTTAAAGTGATGAGAAAAATATTTATGACATATTTTTAAAACACAAAACTGTCAAAAATCGCCAAAAAATTTAGATTTTGTTTGCCTACATTGATAGGTAATGTTTTCGTGCACCCCCACTTACAACTCGTGAACCCCCATTGTTTTTTCGAAACACTGCATATATTTTGCAAGAAAGCGTAGCAAGATAAATGCGACCCTGTGCTATCTGTTTTGTTGTTGGAACTGCGACATATTTCTCTTAATCCTCTCATTTCGCTCACTTCATTGATTTTGCTGTATGTTGTTTTTGTATTTAACACAGACTTTTGCTGCTTTCTACCTATGCAAACTTCAACTTTGCAATGGCTTGCTCTCATACTCATGCAAATTTGGAATATTTTTTTACATTTCGTGCAATTCGCGCAACGTGCAAGACTTCGAAAATATCCCTATTGTTACTTAAGGCGCATAACCTCACTTCCAGTCAACCAAAAAACACGTACTTCACTGCGAAAGTCGGGCAAGCATGTACTTTACCAAAGCGTTATCTCACTAATAGATGGCGCTATCAGGAGAATTCCTAAATTTCCCTTTGATTTCGAACGTGTCTTGTAGTTATACAAGACATACAGGACAATTGCCGTTCGAAAGATCCCGAGTCTCTGAAAGCGTAAATTACACTGAAGATGGCACAACGGCGAAACCGGTTTTTCTCCAAACCAAATTTAACAAGGGATGACGGAAATTCGTTCCAAAATACATCATATATATATTTTAATTTCATTTAATTTTTTTAAATATTTTTTAATTTATTTTGGGTTTATTTAAATTTTTTCTTTTTTTATTTTAAATTTTTTTATAAATTTAAAACTTTTGATTGTTTTAAAAAGGAAAATATATATGTTTTTTTTCAATTTCATTTTTGAAGCCCTCTTCGTTAGTAGATCTTTCATTAAGTCTTTCGAAAGACAGTAAAGAGCTTTCAAGATGGTTGTCCGAATTGACAATTGTCTTACGAAAGACTGGGGTGAGTTGACTGGAGACAGTTGCCAGAATTGCCCTGATAGCCTATGACTATGACACTCAAA
>NW_023473138.1:0-3869 GCF_013731165.1 Rhagoletis pomonella
CTGTATCGAATCAGTTATTTAAAATTTAAATAACGTTATTTTTTTTTTAAACAAATGGCAATTTAAGTGAAAAATAATTTTTTTATCTGAATTTAATATGAAAACTGACAGAAAGAATTGGGTTTCACTTAAATTGCTGGTGAAATTGGCAGTAAATAAACCGAATACATATGATTCTATCTGTATGTCAGATGAAATTATAAACATTTCTATTCCGTATGTAAGTATGTAAGTGCATACACTTTATACAGAAGAATTTGAATTTCCATATGTAAAGAGTGACTTTTCCACAAGCAAATATATATAGTGTAAGGCCACTTTAATGATGATATTGTTGTTTTTGGAATTGTGTGTACTTTATTTTTACGAGTATATACCCTGTGGGGAAAATCTCTAGTTCTGAACTGGTGCGACTGTAGTACGTTTAGACCCAGCACTGGTTCGCGATAAATCTCTTTTGCATACAAACAACTGGCGAATTTAACATGGCGATGTCCTAGGAAGTGTCAATTGCCCCCCGCTGCATCCCTTTTTCGATAGTTCCGAACTAGTTCTAAATTCTATAGTTCCGAACCAGTTTCAAAATCGCCAGACGAAAGAAAAAAGTATCTTGATTTTTCAATCTTTTCTGTTCTTCCGGGTGCGATTTTACATTATTTTCAAAGAAATGTTTTTTCAATTTGAAATTAAATTTGTTTGAATGATTGTAAGAAATGTACGTTTACATACCTTTAGCTGTAGCTGACTTTGCAGAGGTGCTCGCTGTTATTGGTGAGATTCCAGACGGCCCCAAGATGTTAATATGTTAACACAAAGTTTTGTTTTGTAATGGGTGATTTTTTTGAGGTTAGGATTTTCATGCATTAGTATTTGACAGATCACGTGGGATTTCGGACATGGTGTCAAAGAGAAAGATGCTCAGTATGCTTTGACATTTCATCATGAATAGACTTACTAACGAGCAACGCTTGCAAATCATTGAATTTTATTACCAAAATCAGTGTTCGGTTCGAAATGTGTTGAATGTGTGAAAAGTTGGCAGAAAATCCGCTTTTTTATCGACAAATTTTGTTCAGCGATGAGGCTCATTTCTGGTTGAATGGCTTCGTAAATAAGCAAAATCATGCGATTTGACGCCTTTAGACTATTTTTTGTGGGGCTACGTCAAGTCTAAAGTCTACAGAAATAAGCCAGCAACTATTCCAGCTTTGGAAGACAACATTTCCGAAGAAATTCGGGCTATTCCGGCCGAAATGCTCGAAAAAGTTGCCCAAAATTGGACTTTCCGAATGGACCACCTAAGACGCAGCCGCGGTCAACATTTAAATGAAATTATCTTCAAAAAGTAAATGTCATGGACCAATCTAACGTTTCAAATAAAGAACCGATGAGATTTTGCAAATTTTATGCGTTTTTTTTTAAAAAAAAGGTATCAAGCTCTTAAAAAATCACCCGTTATTACCAAACTATGAAAAAGCATCTGCGAAGCGCAGAATAGAAGCGTATTTGAACGAAAAGGCCGCCGAACACATATCTATGTAAAGTAAACAAGCCCCCCCGCTGCATCCCTTATTCGATAGTTCTGAACTAGTTCTAAATTCGTCACTTTAGATATAGATTTCTAATGAAAAAAGAGAAATAAAAAAGTTTTTTTATGAGTCCCACATTTCGCTGATTTTGAACTGGTGGGGATCTACTTACTATCGGACTGGTTCGTTTTTGCCGATAAAGATCTTGTACGGAACTAGAAATTTTATGCACCAGTCCGCGGTCTCCCTGCAGGGTAGTTGGCTGAATATGACTTCACATAAAAATAGGAGGCCTCTACGCGAGTATTTCTAACGTGGGCTTGTTGTCCGGCTGAGTCTCATCCAGCTGTCATAGTGCACGGTGGATCCAAGTGGTGTTTTATTAAAAAAAAAAAAAATACACGATGTGTGTGTAAAAATGTCTAAAGTTGGTTGCTTTTTTTAACAGCTGAGTATACTCATTTATAGTACTCTCTCTTAGAGAAAAAGAATTTTTTCCTGTAAGGAACATTAAAGAGCGTTAGGCAAGCAACATTTTCCATAGAATTAATGGGAGATGCTCTTGACTATTTGCAAGGTTTCTATGGAGGATTTGTCATAGTAACTACGTTGTTCTATGCTGCGGCGAAATTGATCAGCCGCTATCTGTTGTCGCAGGTACGCACGTGACGGCTCAAGCTTGCGGCAGTAGGATTAAATATGCCTGAACACGATTTAAATATCGTGGCGGAAACAACCCTCATATGCTTACTCTAGGTGGTCGTAGAACTGCCCTTCGGTCTCATCTATTCAGTCATAGGCGCGTGCCAGCTAATTGGAAATGAACCTGGAGAAGAGTTGTAGCAGACTCCGAACTCATGAAAGTCACACGCTTTCTTAAGCGAGGGTCGTCATCGATAGATTTATAATCCGATACAAGTTCAGCGCACAAGCGAGTGCTGGGAGGGTTGAAAAAAGTACAGTAGAGCCCCGTTTAACGGAGGTGGTCAGGACCTAGACTCAGCCAGAAAACACATTCTAGTAATTTGGATTTTATTATGTCATATTGCGCCCTATGTACATTTTGAATGCATCCGTGAAGACAAACATCTCGTCGTTGCTTGAAAAGGATCTCTGTGGAAAACTTGTCTGTTTAAACCCAACTCTATCTGAGATAGAGATATCCTGTTAGACGGCCTTGGTCTTATAGCACTCTCTATAATTAAGCCAATTTTAATATCTGGTGGAACGCACTGCAGAAACCTTCAACGTCAAGCAGCTGGAAAGGGCGCAAAGAGCTGCCTTAATTGGAGTCAGTGGGACACTTAGAACCATTCCATCTCTGGCGCTTAATGCTATGTTAAATGTTGTGCCTATAGATTTAGCAGGCGAAGCTGGCGCTGCGTTCGTCGCAGTAATTTATGGTTGTGTCTAAAGTATCGGTTTACGAATGAATCGAAGCTGAATGGCAAGGTAAATGAGGGTGTCTTTTGCGAAGAACTTTCCTTCATATAGAAGCTTAGGATACCGGATCACTGTAGCGTTTTCCAAGCAGAGGTAGCCGCAATAAAGGAGTCTTTGGATTGGTTGTTCTCTAGTGTAAGGAGGTGAATAGCTATTCCGATAGCCACTTGGCTCCTTTACGGTTCGTTCGAGAACGGCGGAAGGTTCTTTGCCTTTCTTGTCGACAGCATTGGACTATTTTGTTATGAAGCTTATTTGCTTCCCGGAAACTGTGAAATCGCTATCGAGCTGGCACAACAGGAAGTGCTCCCGGGAAGAGAAAGTCTGGGTGCTCCCTTGAGGTATTTTGGTCTGTTTCTGGAGTAGAGATGGGCACGGGCTTAAATTTTCTGGCCCGGCCCAGCACGAGTGCAAAATTAACTTTCAAAAACACGCACGAGCCGGCACGTTAAGAATTTTAGTGGGGCCCGGCCCGGCCCGGCACGACGGGACACGTCCCAGTCCGGAAATAAAGAGCCAACTTTTATTGTATGTATACATATGTACATATTTTTAATTTTGTGTTTATGTATGTAAATTTACTTAAGCGAATCAATTTTTTACATCAAAGATTTTTATAATATATTGGCTGCATTTCTTTATTCATTCTGAACGTTTGGAATAAACTTTTTTGTTTACTTATTCTTTAGAACGTTCCTGATGATATGTCAACGTATATTTCAAACGCATTCTGTTTATTCCGGCTATGAAATGGGATTATCCGGAATGTATAAAGACACGCAGCCAATATATTGTCTGGGAAGTAGAAAAAGTGGAAGGTATTTTATGTGAGATATGTAAACAAAACGATCGGTTTCCAAATATTTCTTTATTTGCTTTTCTCTTATCAAAGAGTTT
>NW_023473139.1:0-3869 GCF_013731165.1 Rhagoletis pomonella
ATGTAACCATAAGTGGGCGTGGCTACGCCCATTTTCCAAAAATTTATAATATTCATGTTTTCCGTCTGAAACTCAGTGTAAGTATCAATTTTGAGTGAATTATCTTCAGTAGTTACTAAAATATCGCAGTTTTCGTATTTCTTAAAATTACCGTTATATGGGAGGTAGGCGTGGTTATTATCCGATTTCGCCCATTTTCAATACCATCCGTCCCACGCCCAAAAGAAGTTCACGTACCAAGTTTCGTTAAGATATCTCAATTTTTACTCGAGTTATCGTGTGCACAGACGGACGGACGGACGGATGGACGGACGGACGGACAGACAGTCACCGCTTAATCGATTTCTCTTTTCATTCTGATCATTTATGTATACATTTGTCTACATCTATCTCGATTCGTTTTACCTGTTACAAACAACCGTTACGTGAACAAAGTTATAATACCCTTGTGCACAAGTGCGCTCGGGTATAAAAATTAACCGTAGGCAATATACATATATGTAAATAGGCGTATTTCGTTTTTATTAGTTTAACCACTAGTGCCATAGCTCACTTGATCATTTATTAACTAAACATTTCTTTTTTCTGTGTGATTAGTTGTAATGTTGAATGTGTTGCCGCTGGCGGTCGCCAACTGTGAGAAAATTGGCTTCTGTGAATTGCTTTGGATTTATTAACTTTTGTGACAGCATATTTAAAAAGAAATACTCGCTTTGGAATATGAGCAACGCTTGGCATAAGCTGATATAATTTCTAGAAATTTACTACACATAAATGCATGGTATCTTTAAAGACTGAATGCACTTTTTAGGCAACTTAAAAAGCGGACAAAAATGTATGGTTGACATTAATTTATGGTAACATAAAAAACCGGATATAAATTTTTTGGTATTTCAAGAATTGGACATCATTTTTAATTTATTAAACTTAATAAAAACTGGACATAAATTTTATGTCACTTAAAAACCGGACATACATTCTTTGGTAATTTAAGAATAAAACATAACTTTTGGTTTATTTAACAACAGAACATAACTTTCTGTATTCAAAATTTGGATAAACATTTTTTCGCCATTAAAAATCGGACATAAATTTTGCGTGATCTATAAAGTAGGCAAATATTTTGGTCGTTTAAGCACTGGAAATACATATGAAAAGACAGTGAAAAGAAGGCAATACAACATTTTATTTTATGTCTTCGATAATTGGATACAAAATATATTTCCACTTTTTACTGTCAACATTTTCTCACTCAATAGTCAACTACTATTTACCGTTCTTGCTTTTTATTCACCTTTCGTCCATTTCTTTCTTCCCTTTTATAATTGCCAGCGTATATTTGATGTTCAGTTTTTTAGTAAAAAAAATATTTATGTCCGTTCTTCTAATTATCAAAACTTTAAGTTCAAGTTTCCAAATGGCTAAATTTCATATCCGGTTTTTTATTAAAAAAATATTTATGTCTTTGTTTTCAATTACCAGAAATTTATGTTCCGTTTCTAATTTGCTAAAAACAAAATGAAATCAATTTTTAAAATGCAAAAATTGATATCAGGTTTTTTAATAACCAAAAATTTATTCAGTTATGTATTACCAAGGAATTACAAAAAATTTATAGAAATTTTCAAATTACTGAAAACTACTGAAAACTTGTGCAAGTGCATAAATATGTTTCTATGTATGTTAGTTTAGATTTTTAAATTCCCAAAAATTTAAGTCATGTTTTTCATCAGCCAAAAAAATAATGTCTTGTTTTCAAATCATTGTATAAATTACCAAAAGTCTTTAGGTTGCCATTAACTGATGTCTAGTTTTCTATTACCAAAAATTTATGTCCATTTTTTTAAATTACCACAAAATAAAAGCCAGTCAACAAATTGTCAAAAATTAATTTCCAGCTTTAAAATTACCAGAAATATATGTCCAGTTTCCAAGTTTCCAAAAAATTATGTTCAGTTTTTAAATGGCAAGAAATTTATGTAAATTCTTCTAGTTATTAAAAAATAATCGTTTTTAGTTTTTAAATTACCAAAAATTTGCGTTCCGTTTTTCATTGTCAAGAACATTATAACCAGTTTTTAAATTATTAAAAATGGTTTTTCATAATCCACGTTACCAGCAGTTTATGCAAAAGTTACCAAAAAAAAATTATGACCAGTTTTGTTTTTACCATAAAGTAATATCCAATACGAACAGTTTTAAACTAACAAAAATTTATGTAGACTTTTCAATTTACTTTATGTCCCGTTTCTAAATTATGTTCAATTTTCAAATTGCCAAAATTTGATGTCCAGTTTTAATTACACATATTTAAAATTTACGCCCAATTTTCAAATTACCAGATTTCATAACCATTTTCAAAATTAAATGGACAGTTTCCATCAAACTTTTCGAGTTACTAAAAATTATAAATATAAATTATAGATTACTAGATCGCCCTCACCCGCTTCGCTGAGTGTATGAAATATCTGCGTGCTACATTGAGTAAAATTTATTTCAAGAAAACTCAATTAAGTAGGTTTAAATTTTGTTTAACCATCGTCAAAATAATTTCAAGCTACATAAAACTTTCTTTCTAACTTACCGTACTTTTTCAATTAACATATCCCCTGAACTCAATTTGAGATTTTAAACAGATGGAAACCCCTTACATGTAGTTTTAAAATGAAGCCATTTTAAAACCATTTCGATCGATACCCATATTGTAATAATTCATTTAAATTATTGAATAGTTTGAATTAAACCTTTTAAACAGTTGGAAATCTATTTAAACCTGTTTCGTGTGACACTCATATATATTCTGATACATATTCAAAACCATTTCGATTCATACCAATCTATAATCTATAATAATATACATTTTGAATGCCGGTTTTTTTGTGTCCGCAAAGCTCGAGAACGGCGAAACCGATTTTTTTTAAATTCCGGACACCTGCTTCAGACGTCCCAATGATGGTTACAGACTAAAGAAAATTGCTATTTTTTTTAATTTCGCGTGGCACCTCGCATATAAAGTTTATGTATACATATTAGATTTCTGTAGAACAATTATACACATCCATTTTGAAATTGTCACCAACTATACTATAAAGTTTCTGGGGCAGATTCACTATAGAACCGGTTCATTGTTGTCGCCAGGGAGTGAAGAGGAAATGTTCTTCAAATTTATTTCGTTGTGAGATTAACCGTTCTATGAAATGCTGCACAATTAGAGGATTTCAAGAACTTCTTCACGGACATAACACTTTCTTTAGATTCTTTAAGGCGGGTAACGACCACCAAACCATAATCTTAGCCGATGAGCGTGCCAATTGAAATCGTAAACGTGAATTGTTGGTGAAAATCATGATTCAATAATACAAGGTTAGATAATTATTGACAGCTGCGGTTTGACACTCCCTTACAAAAGGTTGCATTTACGAAGGACGGAGAAAGGGGAAGAATGAAATATCTTGGTGCGAAAATGATAGTAGAACAGTACGCAAAGTAGGCAATTAGTAGTGCAACTCCTTTTGTAAATTCTAATGTATTTGCAGGAAATCTGGTATTTTAAACGAAATGTTGAACGTAATATTGATATATCTACGCGAATTACGTAATTTATGTGCTATTTAGCTGTATAAAAACTGCAAAATGACTCAAAATTAAAATAAGACTACTAGGAGATTGATGTAAACATCCAATTTAAAAACAGTTTATGTTTTCATCAGTTAAATATGCTTCATATGCAAAACCTTATACTTCTATTTCACACCAAAGCTACACTGTTTCCATGTAAATTTGCAAAGAAGCAACACTGTGCCACTTCTAAGGGAGCGGTGCGAGAGAGACAACTGTCAGTTTATCGAACCTTGTATTATTGAATCATG
>NW_023473140.1:0-3868 GCF_013731165.1 Rhagoletis pomonella
TCATTTTAAAAAGCGACGATAAGTAAAATCAAAAATAATCAACATTTTCACGACTTTTGCTACTTCGACTCAAGTTTTTTAAACACTGGTTATAGTCATTTCGTAAACATGGATAAGTCTAGAAAATATAACAGTGGAGCTGATAAGCGCAAATTAAAAAAAAATAAAGACGAACGCGATAAGCAACTGCTTTCTAAAATACCGAAACTAACAAGCCACTTCGCTAATGCGACGACAACTGTAAACGAAGCAAATTGTGACAATCCTTAGTTTTGTGAATCTACTTCTGATACTTTTTCAATTCCATCAACGTCAAGAGAGGTTAATTTCCAACATGTTGACAGCACGATCGAAGGTGTACAAAATCCGGACGATGTCGAAAGTTCGGTGAATGTATCAAAAATTGATGAAAATTCCACCAATGTGTTTTCAAATGACCCAGGTTTGTGGCCTATTCAATTCAATCAATCAATCGTTCAAACTTATTGGATTAAGAAGGGTATGCTATCGTTGGTATTTCAATATAAGAGTAAAAAATTAACACAGAATACTCTTGTTTAGGTCCCTCGTCGTGTCGCAATATTGATTTGATCGCAAAGAAATCTGGACAAAGAAACTTTTCTGAATATCATTTGCATCGGGTTTTACCAAATGGAACACAGACCGAACGTGATTGGCTGATCTATTCGCCGTCAGTCGATTCAGTATTTTGTTTTGCTTGTCGCTTGTTCGGTAATTTGGACGAAAATGCAAGTTCATTTGCTCTAAAAGGTTTCAATGACTGGAAACATTCAAAGCGTGGTATTTCAATTCATGAACAATCTCATGATCACATGTCCAACAATGTCAAATACAAAATGCGACTAAAAACCGATTCTTCTATAGAAAAAAACATTCGAAAATTCACTTGTCAATGACATGACTTATTGGAGGAAGGTTTTGAGTCGTGTTGTAGAGGTTATCAAATTCCTAAGCTCAAGGGGTCTTGCGTTACGTGGTCACGATGAAATTCTTGGGTCCAAACATAATGGAAACTTTCTTGGATGTTTGGAGCTGTTAAGCAAATTCGATCCATTTTTGGCAGAACATATCACACGTTTTGGCAATAGAGGAAAAGGTATACTTCTTCAAAATAACTTCGAAAATGATTTGTCTCTTCATTTGGTATGTTTTTTTTGCAGGAAGAGCTTCGTACCTTTCAAGTTCAATATGTGATGAATTCATATCGATTATGGGAAAAGGTGTGAAGGAAAAAATCGTTTCGGAGATAAAAGAAGCCCGTTATTATTCATTTAGCATTGACTCTACTCCGGATGTGAGCCATACGGATCAGCTGTCACTATGTTTTCGATACGTAAAAGGCCGTGACATTCATGAACGGTTTATTGCTTTCATTCCAATTGAAGGTCACACAGCAGACTATCTTTTGTCTATCGTTTTGAATTGACATGCAAAACTGCAAAGGCATTTCATTTGATAACGCTTACAATTTGGCTGGAATTTATGGTGGCCTTCAGCGTTTGATTATTCAACGAAATGAATCGGCGATTTTCGTGCCTTGCACTGCTCACTCACTGAACTTAGTGGGTAAAAATAGTGTTTCTAAAAACATTACCGCATCTAATTTTTTTGATATGATCGAAAAATTGTATGGTTTTTTTGTTTATTCATCTTTTCGTTGGAATCGACTCAAAGAACAATTGTCCGAGAAAGGCGAATTTATGTTAAAGAGAGCAACTGGCACAAGGTGGTCGGCTAAATTCCAATCAGTTCAAGCTTTGCACTCATGTTACTTGAAAATGTTAACTGTTTTGAATTCTCTCATTTCTGAAAAAAGCCTCAGTGAAGATAACAAAGCATCGGCAAAAGGTTTGATAGCCAAATTGTGCCAATTTAAAAATATTTTAATGCTTGTCTTGTGGAAAAGTGTTTTGACTAAATTTAACTTTGTAAATTTAGCTTTACAAAAACCAAATCTGACTCTTTCGACGATCACAAAACTATATGCTTCAATAGTTACAGACCTTGAAAACAAGGATTACAACAAAATTTTCGATGAAGCCTTGACAATTTTCGACAATATTCCTTCTGATTTTCAAGCAGATTTTATTCAGTCTCGTTCAACAGCGCAAGCACTTGTTCCAGAAGATGAGAAAGAAAATTTTAAAAAATCGTTATTCGAACCTGTTATCGATGCTCTGTTATCAAATTTGAAAAAACGTGCTGATATTTATAATGATTTGGAAGACTTTTTCTCATTTTTAATAAATTTAAATTCAATGAGTGACGAAGACATTGCTGTATCATGTAAAAAAGTAGTCGAAAAGTATCCAAATGATCTCAATGAAGTTCAACTAACTGATGAATGTCAATTTGCCAAAAATTACTTTACTTTTGATAACTTAAATCATGAATCGATGTACAAAACAATGTTCGATGATCATCTTTGTGAAACTTTCCCGAATTTAGACATTTTATTACGCATTTATTTATGCATGTTTGTCACTAATGTTACAGATGAAAGATCATTTTCAAAATTGAAATTGATAAAAAAATTGTTTGCGTAACACTATGGGAGATGATCGTTTGAACAGTCTATCAGTTCTTTCCATTGAAAATAACTTGTTGGATGAATTAAACTTTGATGAAATTATTGATAAGTTCGTAACACTCAAGTGCCGAAAAGTTGTGGTTTAATTTTGTTGGGCAAATAAATAAAAATCTATCATATTATCATATGAATATTTTTTTTCATTTGCCCCCTTGAGTCCGGGGCCCTGGGGCAATGGTCCCAAAATTTGTTCGATAATCCGCCACTGATGTTTATTGAATGTTCACCGAAAATGTGTACTTTCTGTTTTAATTAGTTTTTACTAGCCTAGAAGTTAAGTTATATTTATGTTCTTTTCTCCTTCTCGCTGTACCAAATTCTATTTGTTTAATATTTCCTTATTTTTTGTTTCTACATGTAAACCTTGATTCCTCTCATTTAACTATGTTTCCATAGTTACTCACGTTTATAGCAATCGTTAACATTTGCGTGTTAAAGTTCTTCCTTGTGTTATATGCCTTTTGTGGTTGCTTTTGTCCATCTCAGTGTTATGGACTTAAACCCCTATAGGAAATCCGCCTCCTGCATTGACGAAAGCCACAAGATTTTAATTGATATTTTGTGTAAGCAATATAATGGCCTCAAAGTGGTGCACTTCAATGCAAGAAGCCTTAACGGTAACAAACTGGATTATATTAGGGATATTTTTGGGAAATCTGACGTTGATGGTTTAATCCTGACATCTCCGACTTTTACTACTGCATTCCAAACTTTAATCTTATCAGAGCCGATAGAACACAAAGGAAAGGAGGAGGTGTTGAAATCTACTGCAAGTCTACCCTAAAATTTTGCGTTTTAGCAGAATCAAAAGACTGTGATACGGAATTTATTATTGCCGAAATTTCTGACCGTGTGACTAAAATATTAGTGTCCTGTGTGTATAACCCCCATAGATGTTACTTGTTGGATTCGTTTTTTTCTAAGCTAACTGTGTTTTTAATAGAGAATGAACGTTTTGTCGTATGTGGTGATTTCAATGTTAATCTGTTGTTAAACGACTCATATGCCAAGCTACTTGACCACGTGGCCGCAGCAGGCCTTGCTATAGTCAACAAACTCGTACCAACAAGATACGCACAAAATTCGAATCCAAGTTTGTTACAGGCTAACCTAATATTCGCGGCTTGCGTTTTGGTACGCATGCCGTCGAATTTGTTTTTTTGCGTCACCCGAAATTGACTTGCATGCGTTTGCATTTGATTTCATTGAGCGAAACGTCAAATCAAAATGTCACGCAGAACAAAAATTGGAAATTGA
>NW_023473141.1:0-3868 GCF_013731165.1 Rhagoletis pomonella
AGGGCCGCAGGTGAAAATTTTCAAGATATATGGAAGTATTGGATTTTTTAGAAAAAAGCGCCGCAGGCGAAAATTTGTATTAAAAAATCGCGCGATTTTTTATTACAAATTTTCAAGATATATGGAAGCATTGGATTTTTTAGGAAAAAGCGCCGCAGGCGAAAATTTGTAATAAAAAATCGCGCGATTTTTTATTAAAAATTTTCAAGATATATGGAAGTATTGGATTTTTTAGAAAAAAGCGCCGCGGGCGAAAACTTTTAATAAAAAATCGCGCAATTTTCCTTTTAGCCTTCAATCCCGTAATGCATCATAAAGTATTTTTGGCTAAAAAGAACTATTAACATTTTCAACGATGTGGCACCTCATTCATGGCGGCCATCGCTGAACAATTGTGTGTTTCCTATTCTTTGAGAATGGAAAAATATTTTAAGAACACTTTTATAAGCATTAATGGCTAAATATTTAGTGAAAAAAGATGTGCATCCATTTGTTTATGAAGAAAAGATGGTGTATTAATAAAAAGAAAAATAATTAGTGTAGTGTTTATAAAAAAATAATTGTGAAGCAGTGGGGAAATTTTAACAACGAATAACTTAAAAACTATTAGCATTTGTACACAAAATGTTGATTATATCGGTCAATGAATTCATTAAAAAATTCGTAATACTTTGGGTGATATAGGAAATGGTCCATTATAGGAAATCTCAGCCGATTAAAGTTTTATGAGTTAGAAACTCGAAAGGATAAAATAGTCAAAGATTCAAAGTACAAATTTTTCATATAATGAAACTAGTTCATAATTTTTCTCTTTTTACTTGTAATGTAAGCATTTCTAAAATAAATATATTTTTTGATTGTTCTGCGTATTTTCCGTCTTTTTTTAGTGCCTTATTTTGATTTTTATGCAATACCTTTTTTTTGCCTTATCCTGGCTTTTTCGCTATTTTGTTTTGCCTTTTTTCGCTTTTTTTGCAATACCTAGTGCCTTTTCCTGCCTTTTTCGCTGTTTTATTTTGCCTTTTCCAGCCTATTTCTTTACTTTATTTTGCCTTTTTTATAGGTTTTTAGGTCCTAAAAATCCGTTCCCTGGTCATAAGGCACTTATTCACAATGTCTTTGGCTTCCCCTATGGTTTTTTGGTTGAGGTAATATAGCTTCTCAACTGGAGTAAACTCTTGATTCGAGATGTAAATGGCCGTGAACATATCTCGAAATGTTGGCCAAGACAGATAATCGCCTTTGAAAACATCGGTTTCACACGGTGGAAGGTGAATATTTTTTTTTCGCATAGGCTTCTGTTCTACATCCCGTTCTTCTTTTGCTAGTTTCTCAGCCTGAGCAGCCAAGGACGACATGGAATTTACATAACTAGCAAACGCGCCTTTATTTATTTTTCTGTATGTCTACTTATCTTCTTGTGAAAATTCTTCAGATGTGTTGAGGGCATCGTAAGCTAGTTTTGTTTTGTTCCCCAGAGCTCTGAGTTCTTCCTGCTGAATCGCAAGGACATGCTTATTTTGCTCTGATATTGACGAAGCAAGAAAGTCGGACTCGAATTCTGTCACTTCTTCCGCTAAGCTCATGAATGAGTCCATTGTGAGGTTGAAGATGGGTTTACAACCAACAGAAAGAACAGGAGTTCGTTAAAAATTTAAAAATCTTTTCGAAGATGCTAAAGATGCTAAAGGCAAATATGTAGCAGATTATTCGAACCTGTTGAAATTTTCAAAAAACGAAATTGTTTGCCGCTGGAGTCAAAATACCAAAAAACGCCAAAGAGTGGAAAATATATCCACAACTAAAATATTTGTTATTTTTGCAATTCTTTATTTATATATATATTTTTTTTTTTCAGCAAAGTTTTATGGATATAAACTTGATACGTATGTACGTGTATGCTTATAAACTCGCCACCCAACTGTGCAGATATGTACGTGTAGATATTAAAGTCCAGCGCAAGTGTATTTGCCGCATTTCGTTCAATAAGTACTCCTTGCCTTGTACTCTACTCCCAACACATTGTTACTCTTTATCCGCATACATACACTACTTGGCGTTGAGAGAGTAAATACTTGACGTACTTGCTATTACTCCACCAAAGTAGGTACTCTACTTTCTCTCATCGCGTACGAATATATTTGCTGCTGCCAAAAGGGAGTAGCAAGTCTACTCTCTGTATACTTGTATTACTGTAAGTACTTGCGTATTAAATTTCAATTCTGGTTGTTAGCCTACTAGTTGATATCGTTTGCGGAGCTGGTCAGTGAAATTGAAAGAGTAAACATAAAATATGGAAGTTGACGATGTAAGGAAATGTTTACGGCCTTATTTATAAAAAATAACGTAGATTTAGACAGTTGTTTAATGTAACATTTTCATAAAACTTTTGTTTTGTTGTACGAGCATTTTTTTCTTAGGAGCTGCATACTGATTTAAGAAATTTATTATAGAAGCAAATTTATTTTCCATTTATTGTGCGTAATTTAATATGAATGTTTAGTTTTTCTTGAGAGCCTTTACAAATAAAAAAGTTTCGAAATATGTACATATGTACTGGGGATGTTGCGAATGTGGAATTTTAGACATCCGCGGATGCGAATACGGATGCGGATGTTTAAAAGCTAACATCCGCGGATGCGGATGCGAACGCGGATGTCATGCATTTTGAAGAAATAATTTAGGTGGGTAAATTAGATGATTTAGGTAAATAAAAAATGGAAATGTTAATAATAATTTTTAATAATCTGCCTTATCCTGAGTTTTGCCCGAAAAAAAATTCACCCGGAAATTTGTATTCCGCCCATAGTAAATATGTACATGAAAACCAAAAGTGAAAAGTGAACCGGTTCGGGGAAAATTAAACTCATGCTAAGACTGAATGTTTTTTTAGTACTTGCATTTAATAATTGGAGCATTATACTTAATAAAAACTCTTTGAAGGGTCGTAAATCAAACCTGCTCCACTATATAACTACTCGCTCGAGGCAACAAACTTGAAACTTGGCAAAATTGTAAATTCTTGACAGTTGAGAGGACTTTGAGTTATTATATTTATTTATTTTTATTGCGGTGCAATAATTACTTTTTGAGAATTTCATCGGGGCTGCAAACGTCGGATGTATCCTCCTGACTTTCATCTTCACAATCTAGCATCATGGCACAATCGTTTTTTATACATAGTTTTTTCGAAAGAATTTTTCATTCTAATTCTTTTGGTTGTTTCGGAATTTGTCGCGTCATCGATTTTTCGCGATTTTCGATTTTAGTTTTTGTAACTCATTTTTAATGCTTTTTTCTGTGACTGGTTAGATATACGTCTGTGCACTTGCACAATATTCTAGGGACCGAAAATAACAGTTATATTTTTAAGAGCTAAATTTGGCCTAATATTTTTGATTCCTAAATAACGGTTCTATCCGGATAATAAAGAAACCGCTTATCCAAATTAAACAAATTTGGTATCATATGAAAGAGGTATGAGGTGGGTTTTGTCAAAGGCTGAGGTGAACTCAGCCGATCCAGAGTCCGGCGAAGGTCCCACTAACCCCCACCAAATAAAACACACTATTTTAGTGTATTTACTTCGAACACACACACACACACGGCGCTACGACTAGAGTGCTAGCAACCTTATGTCCAAATAGAGGGAGAGCGAGAGAGAGGTGACGTTCGTTGTGGTCGTGCGGTCGGGTCGGAGCGGATGATGGCGAGAGCGCTAGCAGCACGGCGGTTGACTCTCAGGGGCAGCGCAGCAGCGGTGAGAGCGCTAGCAGCACGGCGGGTGGCTCTCAGGAGCGGCGAAGCAACGGTGAGATCGCCAGGCACCGCCGCTCCCATAATTGCACACTACATGAGTAGGGGCTGG
>NW_023473142.1:0-3868 GCF_013731165.1 Rhagoletis pomonella
GGAATGTCTAAGGTGGAAAAGAAACCAACCTTTCTATAAGGAAAAAATTATAGAACAAGACTTTTCTTACACTGTATTCATGTCTCCGCCAGCAATTTGTGACGACATCATTTAAAAGCAGCTAAGTAGAATGACGACACTATTTATTAGATGGCACATTCAACGAGCCAATGTGCCAAAATGCGGGTATAAACAATTATTGATTATTTAATATCGGAACCGAGATCATATAATATATAATCACACACTTTTGAAACACAAATTATATGCCTTTTTACTGCAGACAAGTTGTTGCCCCAAAACAGCAGAAATCTTCCAATCAGGGCTGCCAACTATCCTTAGTTATGAGGTGCCATATTGAGGATAAAAAAGTGCCAAAAAAGGTGTTATTCCTTTTAATCATTTACATTTGGCAAAAAAATAAAGCTACATTTTCCAAACAAAAGTGCAATGATAAAATAGGATAAACCAGTTGAATGGCCTTTATAAATTAGAAAATTTTTGTTGAGAAAAAGAAGTACAAGCAAAGGATTTCACAAAACTGAATTGAAATGTTATTTTTTTTGGCACAGTGTGTGCCAAGGCATCCCTGCTTCCAATAACTTACAAATATAAAAAGGTGAAATATCGAGGGCTTGAATTCATTAATACCCTCTATCTGCAATTTGCACAAAAACTAGTTTGTGATTTTAGCAGAGACCGAAAATAACCGGCCCACTTATTGCTGTGTCACAAATTGTCATTTACTGCTGGTTATAAAAAATAAATCACTCACAATAACTTTCATAACAAGTTTTCGGCTTATCTGCATTGGTTAGACTTTTATTTGATTTGATGTTTTTTAACGTTTCGAATTGACCTTTTGTTTTAAATGCAACGGTTTTCAAGTAGGTATGCTAAAAATACTAGGTGAAGTGCTTCGGTATTTGCTTCTAGTTAGTATAGTTTACTAATTGAAGGAAGAAGATGGGCAGGAAATCAAGCTGCTTTTTTGGCATGGATACGAGTAGTGATAAGAAAAAGTAAGTGCGCCTGGGCCACCCTGGAGAAGTGAAACTTAAGATACATATCTATTTTGTCGCAATACCAATATACGTACATTAGACTGCATCACTCCCTATACAAAAAAAAAATCGGTACTATTTTTCCACTGGAATTATAAAATCTATTATATTTTAAGACGTCCACCAAAATATTTCGGAAAAATATTAAGATCTAAATGAGCTGGACCGATTTGAAAATACCTCCACAAATGGAGTTTTTTATGAATAAAAATAGTTTCTTAAAGATTTTTTTTTGAAAAAATCCCCTCAAATGACAAAACGGTTTAAGCTTAAAATATTTACATAAAAATATTTTTAAAAAAATTAAAAAAAAATTTGAACGGAATCGTAATGATGGGATTTTTGATGATGTTTTTTAACTTTTTTTTTCAAAGATTGGTATAGGAAAAACTTGAATAACTGAACCTAAACTCTTCCGATTTAGACTTGAGAGGTATCATTGGAAAGGTATTTTCTCACCCTTTTTATTTCTTTGCTAATAAACTCATTCAAAGGATGGAAGAGAAAGATAGGATGAACGAACGTCATTCAAAGTTGAATTAAGATGTGTTGGTTCTCGAAGAAAAAATATGGGACACGAATGACGTTTTTTGGCCAGAAATAAAAACAGTGTGAAAATACTTTTCTACTCAGATCCCATATGTTAAAATCAGAACATTTTTGGCCCAGTTAATCAAGGTTTTCGTAAATCAATGTTTGAAAAAGTAAAAAAAAAACAGCATCAAAAATCTCATTCTTACGATTCCGTTGAAAAGATTTTTAAATATTTTTATGCAGAGTTTTTAAGCTTAATCTAATTTGTCATCTGAGGCGACTTTTTTCAAAAAGTCCTTTAAGAAACTATTTTTATTCATAAAAAACTTCATTTTTGGAGGTATTTTCAAATCGGTCCAGCTCACTTAAATCTTAATATTTTTCCGAAATATTTTGGTGGACGTCTTAAAATATAATAAATTTTGTAATCCCGCCGGAAAAACCGCAACTTTTTTTTGGTGATGCGGTCTAACGTACACATACATCTGCTTTTGCTTAAGAATATATTTTTATTCTTTTTTCTATCTACATATATCCCTACCTCTACCCCTGTTCGCTCTAACAACATTTATGTTATTCTGTTTTTTTTTATCTTCATTTTTACTTTTATACTCTATCCATAACAAAATCAATAACATCCAACAATCGATAACAAAAAAGATAAAAAACCGATGACAAATTCGATAAAAATTCCGATAGAAAAATCGATAATAATATTGGTACCAAAATCTATTAGCAACTCGATAAAAATATCATTAACGAAATCGATAAATATCTCGATAAATAATCGATAACAAGATTGATAACACAAATCGATTAAAAAAATCTATAAAAATATCAATAACAAAAAGTAAAAAGTAAAAGTAAAAGTATTGATTACAAACGATAACAAAATTGATAAAAATATCGATAACAAAATTGGTAAAAATGTCGACAGCAAAATCGATAAAAATATCGATTATTACCTCGATAAGTTCCAAAAATATCGATAGCAAAATCGATAAAAACATCGATAACAAAACTGATAAAAATATGGATTATTATATCGAATAAATCTGGAGAATCCCGAAAATTTCTGAAATCCCAAAATAGTTCCCAGATTGAACCTCTGTCCCTATCTATACCCTTTTCTCTATAATTACCTTTCTTTTAATCTCTCTTCCTCTATCTCCATCTTTACTTTTATCGGTACCCTCATACTCATCTTTTTCTTTATATTTATCTTTGTTTTTACTTTTATGTTTATCATTTTCTTCATCTACATATTCCCCTTCATCTTTGCTCTTATATAAGTTGAGTGTTTAAATTTACCTTGGTCTTAATTTTTGCCTTTATCTTTAGGCATTTTGTTTTTATTTTTACCTTTGCCTTTATCCTTTTCTTTATCTATGTACGTACTCACCTTTACTTTCATTCTTGTATTGGTATTTTTCTAAGTGTTATTTTTTAATCTCTTATTAGCAAGTTTTTGTTAAATTACTACCATATGCATAATCACAAAAAGCACTCGTTTCAGCCCCAACCATTTCCGTTGCACCATTTCCGTTGAATTTGCCAATTTACTCCTAACCAACCAACCGCCGCTAAAGAAGTTTCACTTCAAAAAGTTCGAGTGTGTAAAGTTTGTAAAAAAAAAAAGTTGATAGCGGTGATTATTTGAGTGAATAAAAATAGTTCTACTTACTATTCCTTATAGTTTGTTTTACTTCGTTGCATTTTCATCATATATCTTCTCTGCAGCATAATTATGTTTACTAACTCACCTTTTCAACAAAAAAAAATTTCATAAATAACTGCGGTTGGCCTTTATTTTCATTAGCGATTCCATTTTTCACAGCCATTAACCGTAAGCTCCCTCGCATAAAACGCTTTCAGAGTGATATATCACAAAAAGTAAAAAATAAATGGTTAATCATTTGAAAAGTTAGAGTGTGTTTAATGTGGACCAGTTATTTTCGGTCTCTGGATTTTAGAAACCGCGGCGTAACGTGACGTGTTGTGCGCGGCTGACGCGCGGGGTACGCGGGGCGCGAGCGCGAGCGGTGTGGCGCGCTAACGCGGGCCGCCGCGAAGCTAAGCAAATTTAATGTTTGAAAGAGAAATAATGTCAATGGATTTTATTTCGTTTTTAAAAAGGTAATAATGTCAATTGACTTTATTTCGCACCAGGGTGGGAAATAAAGTCAATTGACCTTATTTCCGTTGATCTTATTACCTGTCACCTAAGCATACATCGAAATTTTGTTTTAGAGAATCAATGTGAAATAATT
>NW_023473143.1:0-3867 GCF_013731165.1 Rhagoletis pomonella
GCATGTGTCAAAATTTACTGGGGGTCTTCCCTTAAACTCGCAAAAGCCTCGTAAACCTCGTAGAGCCCGTAAATTTACGAGCCTCGTAAAAAAACTGTGAAAATTTGTATGCAGCACTATTTACGAGCATCTTCTAAATTTACGAGGCAAATTTGATGCGCAAACGACCTCCTCAAACTTCATTGTTGCTGAGAGGATTTATTCACAGAACCCTTTTCAACTTGTCAAACAGTCACTTTACGCACCTATTTACACATTTGCAAAAGGGGGGCGTTCCTGTAACAGCCTCGTAAATTTACGAGTTTAAATACCGTTTAAGATTTTGCGAGTTTAAGTGAATACCCTGTTACTGCCAGTTTTTCAGTGCCAGTTAGATCACTGGCTTGACCAGCCCAAAAATTTATGAAAAATTTCGAGAAGAGTATCAATCGACGCGTTTTAACGCCAACAATAATAATCCGAGAGCGGAAATTAACTTTTTAATTAATTAAAGAGTAATTTAAAAAAAAATGGAGTAAAGGAACACAACTTAATACGTACATAGCAATCTTGTTAAGTTAATATAAATAAGTTGGAGGAAATTGGTGCTGCCATACGTGTTGAGCTGTATTCATTTACTCCATTTATTTGCGTGAAATGCATCAAAATAAAGTGCGAAGAGTGCAAGTGCTTTTTGCAAATAACTCTTTAATTAATAAAAAAGTTAATTCCGCTCTCAGATTATTATTATTGGCGTTCGATTA
The DNA here is from genome assembly GCF_013731165.1 of Rhagoletis pomonella. Taxonomy (NCBI): domain Eukaryota; kingdom Metazoa; phylum Arthropoda; class Insecta; order Diptera; family Tephritidae; genus Rhagoletis; species Rhagoletis pomonella. The sequence goes on from NW_023473143.1 coordinate 744, forward strand.
ATACCCCTCTCGAATTGTTTCAACAATGTTCGACCTGGTCAAGCTAATGCAGCGTTTTTGCTGCATTTAAAATGCAACATTTAGCACTTTCGAACATATGTTTTCGAAGAGCGTTCATGCTATCGCATTTAGCAAATGTACATTTACGCGAATTCGAAATCGTATGCTTTTGACACACAGCCGTGTTCTAGTCGCTTATTCAGATCCGTATCTATTACGATCAATTCTCACGCAGAAGATAATGAGCAAAAAACCCGACTGAAAATGAAAAAATTAATTTTAAACCAAAATTCAATACAAAAACTTGAATTGTTTTAACTATAACCGAACATTTGTGTGTGTGTATAAATTCATTAATCACTTATTAGAACAGAAAACAAACAGAGTTGATCACAAATTGATCCAGATTTCTATCAGCATCACATCGATGTTGAATTTGCGTAACTTTTCTTTATCCAAATAACGTAAAATAATAAATGAAATCTCGATCGGCGATTACTGAAACGCAACTAGCCACTGTATACGCGAAAAGGCAATGTTGCCACTTTTTCTCATTAGACCATATTTGAATCGTGGAAATTTTGGAAGATCACAGGGTTGCTTTTAGCATTTAGATTCTTAATGCAAAAATGGTGACGAATTTTGTATGGATAAATGTACATTTAGAGTAGCATTTAGAGCTAAATGTGCTTTTACGCGTAAACAAGAACAGCCCATAAAGTGCACTATTACCTTTTATTGGACCAGCCAGCTTTGACGTTAAAACTAATAAGGCAAAGAACACGGTGCAGCGAACAAAGGTGGCGCCGTCAGTGGTGCCGTTACTTGGTTTTGCCGGTTTTGACAGTTGTGGTAACTTGTAAATAAACCTTTGTTTACAAATCAGCGAAAGAGAAATTTGAATATAAGTTAAAAGTCAGTTTAACTTGTGTTAGTTTGCAATTTGTGAGTGATTTTTGAGTTGAAGACTGCATAAAAACTAATAAAATGAAGTGCTATGTGCTAAAATGCGACAGTCGTCAAGATGCAAGATGCGTAGATGCAAGTGTAGCGCTGGGAGGAATCGCTGCATTTTGTGTACAAGGGGCACGGCAAAACCGTTCCCGAAATGTTTCTTTATTATTTTATTAACAGCATTTCCTCACGTTTGCTTCTGCTCCAAGCAGGCTCCATTAGCAAGTTAACTAATCAATCCTGCTGAGATGCTGCCGCAGTTTTCTGTTGCAGCCTTAATTGCAAAGCAATGAAGTGCACTAAAACGTTACCTTTTCTCTAATAGATTAGGTGAAAAAATGCAATATTTTCGCATTTAGCAAAATTAAAACACGTTTTTCGCTGTAAAGTGAACTCTTTTGGCAGTTTCAACTCGTTCTTCTTTTCGCTCTATTCTTCGTTTACTTGTGGTACACAAATGTCAACGCCCAGGACGGCGCAATCTTGTATTCTATCATTCTTAGGCAAAGAACATAGTGACACGATAATGATGGTGCCCTAGCGTTCATCACTCACCACACCGTGCAGTATCGTCTCATCGAAGCAGACATCGACCGCAGGAATACCATCCTAGAATATCGGCATTGCTATCCGGTCAGGCGATGTTGAGCTCTAAATATTTAACGTTTATATAACCCTTGTCACCAGCTACCGAGCAGGATATCACCCTGAAATAAATGCCCTCCTCAGAGATGAAAACCGTATGGTAGTTGGCGACTTTAATGCGGACCACGATCTTTGGCATTCAAGGCTGTCAAATGATCGTAGGGGAACACACTTGGCGGGGCAGATAGACGATTCAACGTTCTGCACAATGAACTACGACGCACCCACCAGGATTATGGGCAACTGCTGCAGCTCGCCAGACATAACAATAGTCAGCACTGGTCTGATAAACAGCATATCATGGCGACCTATGCTGATCTTGGCATCAGACCATCTGCCCACAGTCATCTCGATCGATAAACCTGCCGACCTTGCTTCCGCGTAACAGCGAACCTTCATCAACTTTGCCAAAGCTGATTGGAAAGGCTTCTGGGAATTTACTGAAAGCACCTTCGCTGCGCTCCCCACACCAGCCGATGTCCACCTTGGTGAACGTGAGTTCCGCAGGGTTGTCACTTCTGCTGCAGCTCGGTTCGCACCAGCAGTTTGCATTACGGATCCCCCTCCAAACTTTCCTGCTGAGACGACTATTTTTGCCGATGAGCATGACAACCTTCGTGTGATCCGGAAATCTCCGTATCAGGGATCACAACACAGAGATTCGGCAGCTTTTGAACGTACATAAGCGGAAAAAGTGAAAAGAGCATCTAGAGACTTGTAACTTCACCTCTGGTGTGAGTAAGCTTTGGTCAACCGTGAGATCACTGTCCAATCCGACAAGGCGCGACGACAGAGTCGAAATATCTTTCGGCGACCGTGCTCAATCGGACCTGGAGCGACGCGCGAGCTGTTTTAGCCGGCAAGTTATACTGCTTCCTGCGGTGGACGAATCCAAGCGTTGAGTGACCAGAAGGCTGTACAAACTGCCAACAACAAGTGCGCCTCATGTTTACACCAGCGGTGAAGTTCAGGCAGCCATCGGGAAGGCGAAAGCCTCTAAGGCCTTGGGTCCCGACGGAATATTTACATATGTTGATGCTGAAAAATTTGGGTCCTGCTGGAGAAGACTATTTAGCCAAGGTTCTCAACCGGTCAATGGCCACTCTCGTCTTTCCAGACTTCTGGAAGATGGGGAGAGTGGTCCCTCTAGTCAAACCAGCCAACAAAGGAGAGTCTTATCGTCCGACAACGTTCCTTTCCCTCCGTAGCGAAAACACTATAGGCTTTGCTACTCCCGTATTTTGCGAACCAGCTGAGCCCAGCGAAGCATCACCATGGTTTCCTTAAAGTGCACAGCACAAAAACAGCACTTTACACCATAAACTCTCAGATAACACGTGGCATAAACCCGCAACCGCCCCTGTGATAGAACTTTTCTAGTAGCGTTGGACTTTTCAAAGGCGTTTGACACCGTCTGCCATTCCACGCTATAAGAGGTCTGCTATCTCCGAGTGGTCGACACTCATCGGTAAATAAGCGTATTATCCTTGGCACGCCCCTCTTCTCCAACAAGCGAAAACGCAAA
>NW_023473144.1:0-369 GCF_013731165.1 Rhagoletis pomonella
ACATTGCAAATATTAAACAAAAAACAGGATGCACTCACTTTGCCAGTGTACATACATATTTGTGTTTAAAATTAACTATTTATGAAATAATTTTTGTGGCACGAACATATACATACTTGCGCTTTCTAAAAATGGGAATAAAAATTGGATTCGCATAAAATTTTAATTCCAATAACTAATTTTTTAGTGAAAACATTTACAATAAAGCTTTCAGTAACTTTTGCCAAATTTGAGCGATTATGTGAAATTATGCATGCGTTTGTACCTACATATCCATTTATATTATTTTAAATAAAGCTAATAGTAAAATTTAAAATCGAATATGGATATGACAATTAAAAAAAAAAAAAAAAATTTATTACTTGGTCC
>NW_023473144.1:469-3867 GCF_013731165.1 Rhagoletis pomonella
AGACAAACGGCGAGACGCCAAAAAGTTGCATCGCCTCTAGCGCACACTCCACGGCACGTTACTGAAACGGCAATCTCTAAAGCACTACATATATGAAATTTTTCATTCGTCCAAGAACACAAACGCATAAATATGTGTGCATTTATAAATGTAAATATGTGCATAAATATGTACGATTGTTCTGCTTTCGTCTTCCCCTCGCCGTCCTCCAACCACAGACAAATTATTAAATTTCTGCGAATTGCCACGACGCCACCAAAATTAACCCTTGGTTGACGAAATATTTAGGTTTTCGCATAAGTTTACATTTAATAAAGCCATACTCGTACATTTTATATGGAGAAGAATATTAATTAATTTAAATTTCTGCATGTAACCATGTTCTCGACGATACATGTAACTTTCATCAAGATTAACCATAAAAATTGTGCTTCATTAACAGTTGGAACCAGCTGAAACCAAAAAAACTATGTCCGCTAAAATGTGTTAAAAACCAACTGGAATTGACATTTTTTACACGCATACATGCATACATTCATATACACATCTACAGTGGAGTAGCACTAGCTTGGACATTGCATTGCTTGTACTTTGATGTGTTTGAATCTTTTATGGTACTGAAGATTTGCTTACGGATGAAAAATATTAAAAATCGTCCGTGCATATATGTATGTAAATATACTTTTATAAACGCTTTGAAGTATAGAAATTTTTAATATTAAAAAATAAATAAAATAACTTTTTTGTATATATGTAAATGGTGTTCAAGGCACATTGACCCACCTGTACAAAAATCGTGGCGCGTCATGGACAAAAATTTTACAATTTCGGACCGAAAAATGTGAAAACGAGCTAAGTTGCCACGTTACATCTGTGAACTTCCGATAAAACCACATATGTTTGTGATTTTAGAAGTTTTGATTTTATTAAAAAAAAATAATGTATTTTCCTGCAGAAAACGTACACTTTTATTTAATGTTTATTAAAATGACACTTTAAAATACTAGTTAATGATTGAAATATTGGTATGTAACAGAGAAATAGAGTGTTTTGTCAAAAATTACCAAAAATTGCCAAGATTCGAGATAACTTATTTTACTGGTTATAGAGAAATAATTGCCACTTTTCACTTGGCTGGCCGAGATTTCTTCATTTTAAGATTTTAGAATTTTTGTGTCGGATTGACAAAGTTGCGCTTGTTGTTGATGAATTTTGCAGGGAGATGTGCTGCGGTTGTTTTTATGAATGAATTTACTTGGCCTTGAGAAATATGCGCATGCGTTTAGGAATGAAATAGTTATTGTTGTATTTGAATATGCGCGTAATTATGTATGTGTGTATGTATGCTGCCGTGAGTTGTACATATGTACATTTGTATATATGTGCGTGGTACTTAGACAGCAATATGCACGTATGTATGGATGTACTTATATATGCATGCAAAAACGTTGTCAATTAATGGAGCATGTAGTACATATAGATACATATATGTATGCGTGGGAAATGCATTTTCATTTGACTCCAAATAAGAAGAAAGTTAGTATGTACTTACATATATGTAATATTATGTGCAGGTGCAAGAACGTTATCAATAAATGATTTTGGAGTATGTGTATGGGGTACATATTTACATATGTAAGTACATACATACATACATTCAGCTGCCATCAACAAATTATGTTTATTTATTTTTAATGATTTTCATTTAAAATATAATTCAATCTGGAACAGAAACCACAATAATAAAAGTTTAAAAATTGCAAAAAAATTAATCAACCTTCAAGAAATGGTCATCCAAATTTTTTATTTGAATATTTAATATATTTTCGGGTATGCAGTATTGTAGGCCATTCAATTATAGTATAAGAAAGTACAAGTTTCAAGTTGTTAAAAATTACCGTTGATTTTTTAGGTTTTTTTTTGTTGGGGTACTGCTGTTTTTTCCCATACAAAAAAAACATTTTGTTCATGTGTTATATGGAAGAAAATGCGAACAACCCTCCACAAAAAAATTCTAAAAAATGAACGGTAATTTTTAACGACTAGAAGCTTGGACTTTCATATACTATAATTGAATGGACTACAATACTGCATACCCGAAAATTTTCTAAATATTCTAATTAAAAATTTTGAAATTTTTATAACAATTTTTTGAAGTTTGATTTATTGTTTTGCAATTTGTGCAAGCTTTTAAACTTTTATTATTGTGGTTTCTGTTATAGATTGAATTATGTTTTAAAGGAAATTATTAAAAATAAATAAATAAACATAATTTGCAAACAATATCATTTTGAATTTCGTTGCTAATTAGTTGATCGCATCTGTATGTACTACAAGTATCCATATGCGCATGCCTGGGAAATGGATTTGCATTTGACTCCAGAACTATTATTTACAAATAATATCTACGAGTATTACAGTAAAAGTCAAAAACAACTTTGAAGTTAACAAGTGCATTGCTTTGTAAATTTTTTTGTTAATGCGTCCATCTTTAAAGTGAGTTTGTGAAAAAACTAAGGCAGTTAGAAAACTGGGATTTGTTGCATTGAAAATAGTGTAGCAACTACAATAAGAATCGTTAAAAAAATAAAACGATTTTTGCGACCCAAATGCCGACGGCAAATCACCAATGAGTTTGCATATTTGCATAGCTTTCACCTATTTATTAGATAACAAATCTACGTTTTGGAGTTAAAGCATTCCCTGGCCAATATCTTCGAAAATTAATTTTGAAGTTAACAAACACATTGCTTTATACATTTTTTTGTTAATGCGTCCATCTTTAAAGTGAGTATGTGAAAAAACCAATTTTATCATTTTTCTAACTAACATGCATTTTTACTATGTATTTACATGATATAATACTCGTACAAGAAGCGAACTTGAACAGATGCTTTTTAAGTTTTTAGCAACATTAACTACTGAATAAATTATACTTAACAAATGGTCATGCAGAAATGCAAATCAGCAATTCTAACTAATATAAAAGTACATTTAATATAATTTAACTATATTAATTTATTTAATTTTATAAAAAAAATATACATGAATACGTTTCTGCATTCACCTGCAACCAAGCAACACATAGCCAGACATTTGCAACAAATATAACATTATCATAACGAAATTTACATTTTTCTCTGCTAACTCTTCTTGAAATGTTAATCGCGCTGTGGTGATATTCCATGGATTTATTTTTCAGCCAAACAATTTTACGTTCCAAAAATTTGCACCTTCTCTATCTATCTAAGTTCTCTGATACAACGAATACATAGAAGCGCGAATACCGCTAATGTACGTATGTATGTATAAGTGGGCGCGTAAGTTTCTCATTCCATTTAAAGTAAAGTTAACAAATAAAATACATTGAAAAAATAACCGTTATTCTAATACACGTA
>NW_023473145.1:0-3866 GCF_013731165.1 Rhagoletis pomonella
TTAATATATAGATAACAACATAATGCTCTCGTGATTTTTATTATAAAATAAAAAGAACAATTTCATATAAGTCTCTTTTAACATTACATATTTTATATATTTTTAATAAAAAAAGGTGCGAACCACGTAAGTAAAAAAATTACCAAGCACTGATAATGATTTTTCATTTGAAATATTATTAAATTGGTATAAATGTGGAAAAGAAAATACTCCGATTTATTGTTTTTATATTATCAAAGTGGCAAGGCCGTTGAGAATGCTAACAATGTATAAAATTTCAAAAAATTTTATTATCCGTCAAAAGTTGTTTATTTAAACTACCTTCTTTTTTGTATCATGGAAAAAATAAAAATTGCTGCAACTTTTTGGCAACTTTTGGTAAACGTTTCAAAAGCTGCTATTCAATACCCTTTTTAGTATGGAAAATGGTTTCACATGCAAATAGATTTTAACAATTTAGAAATGGGACGAAATTAGAAATACTTGACATTTTAGAGACCAAAGAATTTGAAAAAGAATCAAATCACCTATTCTACTGATACTACCTGTTCAATATGCCACTTTTCAAATTTTGTGAAGAGAAAATATATTCATTAGGCGGAATTATGAAAAAAATATTGCTTGTAATATTGTAAAAGTAAAGGAATTCTGCAAGATGAAAGGGAAGTGGAATACTTCAAAGGAAAGCTTTGCAATTTCGCTAGTTCCGGATTCTATTTATTCACTGCATTTTGCTTCAAAAGTAGTATTTTCATCATGTTTCCCTGCCCAGGAATGTTTGTAAGAAATTTTGCGGGGTAAACATCACGAGCACAAATTACAAATTTATGGAAATGTGTTATGTTGCAAATTGAATATTTACATATGTGCTCCTTTCACATTTTCGAAAAATACATATATGGTTTTAAAATCCTCTAGGTTTTGTGGAAAATATTGGCAAAAATATTTTTTGTCCCGTATTCGACTGCCACAAATATCGTCACCGTACCTATAGGTGAAAAGGTGCCAAGTCCACTTTTTTTTAATTTACTTGGCATCTTTTCATCTTTAACACGTTCGCTACCAGGCGTCACATATATGTGTCAGCTGGGTTTTCACGTGGGATCGCCGACACAAATGTGCGACGCAAGTCTAGCTTAATTAAATTTAAAAAAAATTCTACCTGGTCTGTGATGACGCACTGCTTAAATAAGCTTGGTAGCGAACGTGTTAAGTAACGATATATACCCTGCAGGGAAAGCTACTAGTTGTGAACTAGAATTCTACCGGTTTGCGTTTCAGCCCAACTAGTTCAAGTTCTATCCTTTTCCAATGTTAGCGAGTGGTATTTTTAACATTGCGATGTCCTACGAGATGTCAATTGTCAGGCTATGCATCAGCATCTACTAGTATAAATACTAGTAGCATCATACCAGTTGATGAGATAGTCTGCCAATTCATGCCCCGTGAAAAGCATAAGTGTGCCTTTTTGCTCGCGACGCTCCAGCAGTCACAATGGCCGACAGAACAAAGCACTCGCGTGGTAAGCCTGAGGCCCCAGGTTCAAATCCTGGTGCAGGGAAAGTTTTTTTATTTTCTATTTTTTATTTTATTTTTATTTTTTATAAATTTATTTTTGGGTTTAGGCTGTTTATTGTAATTTTTAAATTTAATAAAAAAAAATATTTTTGTTTAAATGCTTTGTTTTTATAGCATAAGCATTTCTTCCTAAAGGTTTTTTTGCAATGCAATTAGATTATCAAATTTGTTATTTATTTATATATTTATAAATTGAATAAATTATTTTTACTTACATTTATTTAACTTTAAAAATCTTAACCACCTCCAAGCGGCCTCGAACCTGCAATTTCAGAACCAGAACCATGGTTCTGCATGGTAATGCAGTAGTCTTCACGTGACGCCACAGCCGACATTTGTAAGAAAAGCAATTATAATTGCGTTTTATTTTTGGCTTTGGCAATTCAAAGGCAGATGCCGCTGATCGCATAAGTTCTTCGAAATTGTCGAACTGGTAGGCGCATACTACTTAATGAACTAGTATTTTTTCTAACTGGTTTGGCTTTTCACTGCAGGGTATGTACATATGTACGTGTATGGTAAAAATAAACCAACCGGTTAGGATTGCCAAATGTCCAGGTCTCAGGGTTTGGGACAAAATCTGTGCGCTGCGGGTTTGACATTAATTTCTTCGAGATGCGGTTAGAAACTTTAAGATTCTCCGAATTACTGGAAATATGACTACCAGTAAGTAGTTTTCTTTTTTTGAATCGCTCTTCCGGTGCCATTAAAAATATTTTAACAACCTCGGAATTGTTGAAAATATTATCGATTCGCAACTGCATTTCAAAGAAAACCCTGCCTTTACATCCATCAATAATCACTTGATATCCCTTTAGATACGAGTTGGATAAAACTTTTTATAGCGTATACGGAGTTCAGAGAACTTCCGAAGCTAATTGGTAAAATTCTGCCTATACCATTAAGCAACGAGTTTTTAAGGTATTTGATGGCAAACAGTAACACCCATCCAAGAAACAGAATGAGGGTAAAACTGACATTGTCAAAATTTGGCAAGCCTACTCACAGTGCTGACAAAGTGACGCATTACAACAAGTCAGAGATGTTTTCTGTTTTATGAGAAAAGAAAGCTACCAAAATTTTAAGCGTCCTACCATCCTACCAACGGGAAAAAAACTACCAATTTTGGTAGGAAACCCACAAAACGGCAACCCTGGATATAACTGCAGCTGAAATTACGCAAATCGCTTTCGAGAAATAACTTCAACTTGCTCGTGCTGCACTATCAATTTTCATTTCTGCTGCAAGTGCTGTCAAACCAATCGAGTGTAACCGTGTGACGCGTTTTTTGGCGAATTTGTATAAAATTATAAAATTGTTGAATAAATATGAAAAACACGTGTAACTAATTTACTCGACTGATGTGTGGTATTTAAATATTAATGTATTAGACATTTTATGAATGTTTTGTGCACATTTTAGCAGGTTTAGTAAATTTTTCGGATCATTAATTTCTTTATAAGCATAAAGTGTCTGGTAACATAGTTAAAAGTGGTCTTGTTTGCATTCACGTCTACTTGCCAGGTCTAAAAGCCACTTATTACATTATTTCTTAAGTAGGATTCCGGTTGATATATTTATGAACAGGGTTGGGATTTTAAGGCTATAAAAACTTGAAAGAAAGGCTAAATTAACTTTAAAAAGGCATTTACTTTTAATTTTGTTATATAGGGCGTGTGTGAATCGGTAGCAAAGTTCTATGGGAAAGCTGTTGAATAATAGTTTTACTATGGTGAGACAGTTTTGCCAAGCTGCCGTGTGAAATGAAATCTTTTTGACAGCAGTAAATTTTTGATAACCGCAGATTTATGCGCAATAAACTTACAAATTGAGTGAAATTAATATTTTAAGAAAACATCTACCATCATTGATTGCAGTTCATTAACTTAAGCTTTTATTTTACGAAAAATTACACACAGCAGCAATCTTTGCAATTGTCAAAATTTTCTATGCATTTGTCAAAAATTTCACTAGCCTCATGGGCTACTGAAATTTTACTCACCTCAAACTTGTCAAAAATTTACTTGCCGCGAACTTTGTTACCGATTCACAAACGCTCTTACTTTCTTTATGTACTAGAGGTATACGCCGCCGAGCCACGCCGCCGCCGCCGCCGATTTTTGTCATTCCTCACGCGCCGCCGCCGAGTTACGAAAATATCGGCGCGGCGGCGACGGCGTTCCGCGCCTAAGGAATTTTGTACAAAATTTTCATGATGTATGTACATTGAAATACATCGTTTTAATATATAGATAACAACATAATGCTCTCGTGATTTTTATTATAAA
>NW_023473146.1:0-3866 GCF_013731165.1 Rhagoletis pomonella
ACATATACATATGTATGTATCATATGCACGGATCGCAAGTATTCATCGTTGTCTAAAAGCGAGTTCGCGGCTGAAGTCTTTTGTTTTCGACCTCAAATCAAGCGACTTCCGTTCGAGAGTTTCGCTTATTTCATTGTAATTTTTTCTATTTTTGTTTCCAATCGGGTGTGTATCGGTAGGTCGTGGCACTGTGGGAAATTTTCGACTGTTTTTTTTTTAATGGCCGAATTGAATATTTTTTTTTTTTTATTAAATACTTGAAACGGATTTTAGAAAAGATTTCTATGCACGAATTTAAAAAAAGAAATGTATATTTATATCAGCATATGTGTGGTGAAAGTCGATTATTTTTAAACCATTCAAAAGTAATATATTATTAGTGACAAATTTCAGATGTTAAAGGTGGTAAAAGCAATGGGGTATAGTCGTTGCGCTGGGTATGCAGTTGCAGTTGCATGGCTATACTCAATCCCGAATCTTGCGTCCTCGTTCGCGCACTTTGGGCAACGTGAGCAAGTCATGTGCAAGATGCTATAACCAATCCGAGTGGAGCCTTGGGTCACGGCAGAAAGAGAGGGAGCTTCGGTGGGGCCACTCCGACTTATTCGGTTTAAGGGCTAACTGAAGTCTGCAGCGTCTTTTCACCAGTAGGTGCGGCTGCAAGCGGGTGTCTGTCTTGAAGCAAGCGGCTCGCTATATAAACGTGTACATCGTTGTGAAACCACCCCCGTCCCAGCAGTGGGTTGTGCGCTGGGTTTGGGATCCGCCACGTAAAAACCCCTTCAAGTGAAGAAGCGAAACAATGCTTCGGACAACCTATGCCTATACAACCTAGTCTAGATATCAATCTCGTCGGTAGGTATCATATCAAAAACATACAATTAGACTCTAGAGGTAGATGTCGCCTCATTGCGCCAAAAAATATGCACTACATACGCTACAGCGGAAATGGACGACACGCCATTTCTTTAAAAAAGTTCAAAGTTCAGATTCCTCTAGGGAGACTCAAAAAATTTAAATACATTTTTTTTTCATCTAATACCCAAAATCAATACTCCTGTAGGCGCATATATCACGTATAAATTTTGGTCCCAATTGGAGTCGGTTAATGCGTGTTGCAGAGAGGTCAAAGTTCAGATTCCCCTATGGAGACTAAAAAAATTTAAATTAATTTTTTTTTACGCCTTACCCTACTCAAGTCGGGACCAAAATTTATATGTGACATCTTCGACGTTAGTAGTATCGATTTTGGGTATTAGATAAAAAAAATATTAATTTTAATTTTTTGAGTCTCCATAGAGGAATCTGAACTTTGACCCCTGTGCGACACGCCTAAACCGTCTCCGATCGGGACCAAAATTTTTGTGTGATATCTTTGACTATATTTGCATCGATGTGGGGGTTGACGTTTAGGAAATCTGATGTAATAATGTACCTAATACATTTAAGGAACACCCTAATGTACATACTAAACGTGAGCACAAAACATTTTGCTTGCATATGCACAAAATAAATCACACAAATTTTTGTGCAAATACCAACTAGTACAAATAGGAATCGAATAAGAATCTTATTTGTACTAATTTGTATTTGAGCAAATATTTGTTTGGTGTATTTTGCGCAATAGTCTTCTGTTCTCTTTTCACTGCAAGTCAAATTATTTTAATATCTGTTACAAAATTTTAGACAGACAAGACTAAAAAGTAGAAAGTAAATAAAATAAGAAAACTTTTTAATATACCACGCTTTTATAAATTAGCTAAAAAGTAGAAAATAATATTTCTCAGTCCCATAGAATTTGTTTTGATAACTTTTGATTTTTAAATTTTAGCAGAAAACATTATAAACAATTTATGAGATTGAATACGATGAGCGTGGGGAGCATGTAATAGACTTGAATTGATATGAAAATTAATATATGGATGTACATACATATGTGGGTATATGAATAATGATCGCTTGAAACCGATCTCAAATTTGTACCTGCGTTTGACTATTGTCAATTAAATCCAATGCTTTTTATTGTATGTGCTCCACATTTTTCGTTTTCAATCTCATAAATTGTTTATAATGACTTTAACTAAAATTTCAAAATATTTTTTTTTTCTACTTTTTAATCCATTTATAAAAGCGTGGTATATTCAACAGTTTTATTTTATTTTATTTATTTTTTATTCATGACCAGCGTTTGTTTATTAATTTTCTGATAATAAAAATGCTTGAAAGATCTATAAGCATTTGTCGCAAAAGACCAATTTGAAACATTAACTATTTTTCTTAATATTTTAATATGTTTTCGAAATTTGCATCAATTTGATACAAACGATATATGCGGGTTAAATGGAAAGAAATAACTAAAAAAATTTACGTTAATTGGCGCGGTTTTAATTAGTTTTTTTTTACTAACCACTAATAAAAGCTTGTCTTAAAAAATCTTGTTTACATTACGTGCTTTATTTGTATCGCCAAACTCTAAAAAAAAAACATTTTCCTTGTACTCATAAATAAATCTCCTACAGTTTTATGTGCTCTACTTTTCCTTATAAAATCAAATAAAAATACATATGTATGTATGTATGTATGTTCGTATGTGTATATGGTGTATGGACAGCTATGCATTTTTATGCTAAAGAAATAAAAATTATTACATCATAATGGAAAAATGCAATAAATTTTTGATTTCATTTCAATAAACTAAACACTTGACAATTCACTTACGGATTTTTGAATAATGAAAATAACCAAAAACAACTTTTTAAATGGAAATTCAAGTGTCGCGCTTTTGCGTGCATACTCATATAAATATATTTATATTAGGGTGGGTCCTTAAATGTAGGAAGCAAATTTTTACATCTGATTTCTTAGTCCCCAACTTCTACATCGATGTTGTGTGTCGCCCAGGGGTCAAAGTTCAGATTACCCTATGAAGATGTCTTAATCGACTCCAAGCGAGACCAAAACTTATATGTGATATCCTCGACTTAATTAGTGCCGATTTTGGGTATTAAATAAAAAAAAATTTTTTAATTCTTTGAGTCTCTATAAAGGCACCTGTACGATGCCGCCTGTGCGCCACGCCTCCAATCTCCAATCGGGACCAAACATTTTTATATATCTGGTATCTGTGACCGTGGTATTACCGATTGAGGGGCGTGACTGAAAAAAATCTTTCATTTAATTTTAAGGCCCACCCTAATGTATTTCATATTTTTCAACCATTTATATTAACACTCAATATGTGAATTTGCATTTTGCTCCTAATAGTATTACTTGAGTACGAAAATTACTTGCAAATTATGACTATTCAACACTCATAAGTTCCATGGCAAACAATAGTAGCAGCAGCAATAAAAACAGCTGCGCAAATGTGCTGCAGTCGCGCAAAAGTAAATGAAAGTAATTGTGAGGGGGATTTGTCGGCAAAGGCGCTCACACTGACGTAGGCGAGACATTAAGCCGCCATGTTATTCGAGCATGACGTTATTGAGCCTTTGCTGTTTTTGTTTTTGCTTTTCAATAAAAAAAAATGCTGCAGAAATATTTTGTGATTTATCAGAAAATCGAAAAATCGCAACCAATGCAAAATGTCGCCAGCCACATCAACATACGACTAAACCATCGAAAATCGGACACACGTGTTGGTTGTTCGCAAAAATAAAAATTATTACAATGGCATAAAAATTGCAAAAAAATTAAAATTTTTTCAATCAAAACAAAGAACACATAAAAGTTTTCCTCATGCATACATATCAATGTACATATATATGTATGAATGTACATACTTTGGAATTCTCTTCGCGGCGGCACACATACATATGCACATATGTATGGCTAAAGTGCCTCAATTTTATTTTATTGTTAGTTTT